>NW_026576884.1:5000-62971 GCF_028641065.1 Leucoraja erinaceus
CTCTCCCCCTCAGTTCCTTCCTCCCCCCCCTAGATCACAATCTATCCCCCCCCCCCTCATCCCCCCTTGCTCTTCCCTAAAAAATCCCCTCTCTCCCCCCCCGCTCTCTCTCCCTCCCCCTCACCCCCCCTCTCTCCCCCCCTTACCCTGCGGTGGGGTGCGATTAATATTTATTGTTTGTTACACAACACAAGAATACTTCTCTCCCTCCCTCTCGAAGCCGGGAGAAACCAAAGGGACGTTTCAGACTGAGGAAGGGTCTCGACCCGAAACGTCGCCCGTTCCTTCTCTCCGCAACCCGCTGAGATACTCCGGCATTTTGTCCCTGCCGTCAGTGTAAACCAACATCTGCAGTTCCTCCCCGCCCAGTATTGGTTTGTGTCTGAAGGGACTGCAGATGAGAGTCAGTGGTCAGCAAAGATCGGAAGTTCGGACAGCTAGGCAAGTTGTGAGATTCAAAAATCACAAATGCTCTTGAGACAAATTCAGACAAAGAAGTGTTTTTATTAATTTCATATTCTGCAGAATAGGTGCCTCTCCTCTGATGACCACGGGCTGCACTACGTCGGGGCAAACCGAAATGTACGGGACGTCCCGGCTAATACGGGACCCTATCTCAGCGGGACAGGCAGCATCTCTGGAGAGAGGGAATGGGTCGATATTTATCTCGTGGTGGATTTGTTGCTCGACTAAAAGCTGGAGGGACCTTGTGTGGGATCGGCCGACTTTCCTGCTCCCAAACAAGGGCCAAACGGCCAAAATATGGGGACAAAATCCCCGACGGCAATCCGTCGACCGACTGGTCCGTGGCTGGGTGGACGATGAGTTGGCCCCGGGTGCTGGACTGCACACAAAGTCCAGCCGGCCGTCCAGCTGAGGATTTTTGGCCCCGTCCAACTCGTGGTGTCGGTGGTCAGCGAAGGTCGGACAGGTAGTCCGACCAACCGACCGACTGTGGGGCCACTGGCGAGGTGCTGCTGCTGCTGCACTCCACGGGCTGCACTACGGTGGGACGGGTCAGGCGTGGTCCGACCCGGGAAGTAACGGTCAAATACGGGAAAAGGACAAACCAATTTAGCCCAAAATATACGGGACGTCCCGGCTAATACGGGACCCTATCTCAGCGGGACAGGCAGCATCTCTGGAGCAAGGGAATGGGTCAATCTTTCTCTCGTGGTGGTTCTGTTGTTCGACTTTACAACTAAACAGATGATCCATGTTTACTGGAATTTTTTTTGCGATTTCTTGCAAAGTTGCGTATGTGTGGGTGAGGTTTTTTTTCCTACGGATATGCAAAAGAGACAAATGTATTGTGTTAGGGTTAAAATGCCGAGCGCAAGGGATGTCTAAATTCAAATGCGGTAAAATGCTCTTATTTTTTGTAACAGTGTATTGTAAATTAATAAAGTATTGATCAATGATAGAGGACTCGGTGCCTTTTCTTTGTCGATATGTTTCCCCCCTGGTGCCGAAACTGGGGTGAGTTCTTCAGAGATTCAACGCGGAGACAGTCCCTTCGGCCCATGGGGTCCATGTTGACCCTCAGTCACCACCACTGACTTTTGGACAATGGACAACAGGTGCAGGAGTAGAGGCCATTCGGCCCTTCGAGCCAGCACCATTCACCATTCAATGTGATCATGGCTGATCATCCCCAATCAGTTCCCCGTTCCTGCCTTCTCCCCTGACTCCGCTATCTTTAAGAGCCCTATCTAGCTCTCTCTTGAAAGCATCCAGAGAACCGGCCTTCACCGCCCTCAGAATTCCACAGACTCACCAACTCTCTGTGAGAAAAAGTGTTTCCTCGTCTCCGTTCTAAATGGCCTTACCCCTTATTCTTAAACTGTGTGTGTGTGTGTGTGGCCCCTGGTTCTGGACCCCCCCAACATCGGGAACATGTTTCCTGCCTCTAGCGTGTCCAAGCCCTTATCAATCTTATATGTTTCAATGAGATATAGAAATTAGGTGCAGGAGTAGAGGCCATTCGGCCCTTCGAGCCTGCACCACCATTCAATATGATCATGGCTGATTATCCAACTCGGTATCCCATCCCTGCCTTCTCTCCATACCCCCTGATCCCCTTATCCACAAGGGCCACATCTAACTCCCTCTTAAATATAGCCAATGAACTGTGGCCTCAACTACCCTCTGTGGCAGAGAGTTCCAGAGATTCAACACTCTGTGAGATTATCCCTCTCATCCTTCTAAACTCCACAGAGTGTACAAGCCCACAGCCGCTCCATTCTCTCAGCGTATGATATAGAAATGTGAAGTCAGAGGAGGGGATGAAGGTGGGAGGTGGGGTGAGGGAGGTTTAGCTCAGAAACGGGCCCTTCGCCAGGTCCGGGCCCACCAGCGATCAATGTTACATTTACACCAAGCCTATCGACCTGTAAGTCTTTGGAGTGTGGGAGTAATCCCGTGTAGGACATGGGGAGAACGTGCAAACTCCGCACAGACAGCGCCCGTGGTCTCCGGCCCTGACCCGGAGGTTCTACTGCAGTTGTACAGTGTCTTGGTGAGACCACACCTGGAGTATTGCGTGCAGTTTTGGTCTCCTAATCTGAGGAAAGACATTCTTGCCATAGAGGATTTGAGTCTAGGAGCAGGGAGGTTCTACTGCAGTTGTACAGGGTCTTGGTGAGACCACACCTGGAGTATTGCGTACAGTTTTGGTCTCCTAATCTGAGGAAAGACATTATTGCCATAGAGGGAGTACAGAGAAGGTTCACCAGACTGATTCCTGGGATGTCAGGACTTTCATATAAAGAAAGACTGGATAGACTCGGCTTGTACTCGCTAGAATTTAGAAGATTGAGGGGGGATCTTATAGAAACTTACAAAATTCTTAAGGGGTTGGACAGGCTAGATGCAGGAAGATTGTTCCCGATGTTGGGGAAGTCCAGGACAAGGGGCCACACACACAGTTTAAGGATAAGGGGGAAATCCTTTAAAACCGAGATGAGAAGAACTTTTTTCACACAGAGAGTGGTGAATCTCTGGAACTCTCTGCCACAGAGGGTAGTTGAGGCCACACAGTTCATTGGCTATATTTAAGAGGGAGTTAGATGTGGCCCTTGTGGCTAAGGGGATCAGGGGGTATGGGAGAGAAGGCAGGTACAGGATACTGAGTTGGATGATCAGCCATGATCATATTGGTGAATGGCGAATGGTGCAGGCTCGAAGGGCTGAATGGCCTATACTCCTGCACCTAATGTTTCTATGTTATGAGGAACTAATGAGGAAGGAGAGGGCCGCTCCCAGTGCTTTACATATTTTCTTAATTGCTCTTTAATCATGAAATTAATTTGCAGGGTGGACACAAAATGCTGGAGTAACTCAGCGGGTGAGGCAGCATCTCTGGAGAGAAGGATTTTATTAAATGTATTTGCACACTTTTAAAGTTTAAATCGAAAGGTGGGCAAATATAAACGTCCAAGCTGTCTCGGCGAGGATGGGATTCGAGAACAAACTTTTCATTTTCTTGAAACCCTGGTTTAACTGTATATATAAAATATATATTAACCATATAACAGTTACAGCACGGAAACAAGCCATCTCGGCCCTACAAGTCCGTGCCGAACAAATTTTTTTTCCCCTTAGTCCCACCTGCCTGCACTCATACCATAACCCTCCATTCCCTTCTCATCCATATGCCTATCCAATTTATTTTTAAATGATACCAATGAACCTGCCTCCACCACTTCCACTGGAAGCTCATTCCACACCGCTACCACTCTCTGAGTAAAGAAGTTCCCCCTCATATTACCCCTAAACTTCTGTCCCTTAATTCTGAAGTCATGTCCTCTTGTTTGAATCTTCCCTATTCTCAAAGGGAAAAGCTTGTCCACATCAACTCTGTCTATCCCTCTCATCATTTTAAAGACCTCTATCAAGTCCCCCCTTAACCTTCTGTGCTCCAGAGAATAAAGACCTAACGTGTTCAACCTTTCTCTGTAACTTAGTTGTTGAAACCCAGGCAACATTCTAGTAAATCTCCTCTGTACTCTCTCTATTTTGTTGACATCCTTCCTATAATTGGGCGACCAAAATTGTACACCATACTCCAGATTTGGTCTCACCAATGCCTTGTACAATTTTAACATTACATCCCAGCTCATATTCTTGAATGAATGAATGAATAAGTTTATTGGCCAAGTATTCACATACAAGGAATTTGCCTTGGTGCTCCGCCCGCAGGTGATAACATGACATACAGTGACAGTGACACATAAAACATTAATAATAAAACATTATCGATGATTAAACATGTGGATTAAATAAAATTCCGGAGCAAAAGGAGGCTACAGACTTTTATTTATCGAGTAGAAAAGTCGGAACAGAAAAGGCTGCAGAAAGTTGTGACCACTGCCCAGTCCATCATCAGCTCTGACCTCCCCACCATCTCTGACCTCCAGGGGATCTATCGCAGTCGCTGCCTCAAAAAGGCTGGCAGTATCATCAAAGACCCACACACCATCCTGGCCACACACTCATCTCCCCGCTACCATCAGGTAGAAGGTACAGGAGCCTGAAGACTGCAACGTCCAGGTTCAGGAATAGCTACTTCCCCACAGCCATCAGACTATTAAACACAACTTCAAACAAACTATGAACTATAACAGCCTATTGCACTTTGAAGGAGAAGTTTCGACCCGAAGGATAAGGGAGAAATCTTTTAGGACCGAGATGAGGAAAACATTTTTTTTTCACACACAGAGAGTGGTGAATGTGTGGAATTCTCTGCCACAGAAGGTAGTCGAGGCCACACACAGTTCATTGGCTATATTTAAGAGGGAGTTAGATGTGGCCCTTGTGGCTAAAGGGATCAGGGGGTATGGAGAGAAGGCAGGTACAGGATACTGAGATGGATGATCAGCCATGATCATATTGAATGGCGAATGGTGCAGGCTCGAAGGGCCGAATGGCCTCTACTCCTGCACCTGTTGTCTATGTTTCGTCTCATGACCCTTCTTCAATCAGTCTGAACACTTTGTGCTTCACTTTATGTTTCTATCTTTCTATTATATACTATATTATATATATATATACTATATTTATACTATATACCATATATATATATATTTATAAATTATATATATATATATATATATACTATTTATACTATATACCATATATATATATATTTATAAATTATATATATACTATATTTATACTATAATTATATATATACTATATTTATACTATATACCATATATATATATATTTATAAATTATATATATACTATACTATATACTATATACCATATATATATATATTTATAAATTATATATATACTATATTTATACTATATACCATATATATATATATATATATTTATAAATTATATATATACTATATTTATATTTATAAATTATATATATATATACCATATATATATATATTTATAAATTATATATATACTATATTTATACTATATACCATGTATATATATATTTATAAATTATATATATACTATATTTATACTATATACCATATATATATATATTTATAAATCATATATATACTATGAAATTTATACCAGCCATGATCATATTGAATGGCGGTGCAGGCTCGAAGGGCCGAATGGCCTACTCCTGCACCTAATTTCTATGTTTCTATGTGTCTATATTTATACTATATACCATATATATATATATTTTATAAATTATATATATATACATTTATACTATATACCATATATATAGAAATATAAAATATTTTAGCATCTGCAGTTCCTCCAATTTATATATATATATATAAAACTATATACCATATATATATATAAAACTATATATATAAAAACAGTTAAAGAAAATCAAAAGTCTTTTTTTCTCGAATCCCAACCTTGTGGAGATACTATATACCACATATATATATATTTATAAATTATATATATATACTATATTTATACTATATACCATATATATATATATTTATAAATTATATATATACTATATTTATACTATATACCATATATATATGGTATATATTTATACTATATACCATATATATATATAGAAATATAAAATATTTTAGCATCTGCAGTTCCTCCAATTTATATATATATATATATAAAACTATATATATAAAAACAGTTAAAGAAAATCAAAAGTCTTTTTTTTCTCGAATCCCAACCTTGTGGAGATATTATTTGAAGTATATTGAAATATATATATGGTATATATTTATACTATATACCATATATATATAAATATAAAATATTTTAGCATCTGCAGTTCCTCCTAAAAACAGTTAAAGAAAATCAATTTATATATATATAAAACTATATATATATAAAAACAGTTAAAGAAAATCAAAAGTCTTTTTTTTCTCGAATCCCAACCTTGTGGAGATATTATTTGAAGGTCTATGTGTGCAAATATATATATGTGTGTGTATATGGAGTAAAAGCTGAGTGCCGACGAGGATGGGATTCGAACCCACGCGTGCAGAGCACAATGGATTAGCAGTCCATATCGCCTTAACCACTCGGCCACCTCGTCACATAGGAACCAAGCGGCGGCTCCGCGTTCCATGAGCGTCAGGCGCGATACAATGTTGCGGCCGCGCGTCGCAATATTTCTAATATTTATATATATACCAGAATTTACACTATATTATACATATATATACCATATATATATATTTATAAATTATATATATACTATATTTATACTATATACCACTATATATATATTTATAAATTATATATATACTATATTTATACTATATACCATATATATATATTTATAAATTATATATATACTATATTTATACTATATACCATATATATATATATTTATAAATTATATATATACTATATACTATATAGAAAAAATTATATATATATTTATTTAAATAGCATATATATTAATTTTATAATATACCATATTAAATATATTATTTCATATATACTCTATATATAAAATATATATTTTTATACTATATATCCATTATTTCCCATTTATATATAGAAATATAATATTTTAGCATCTGCAGTTCCTCCAATTTATATATATGTATATATAAAACTATATATATAAAAACAGTTAAAGAAAATCAAAAGTCTTTTTTTTCTCGAATCCCAACCTTGTGGAGATATTATTTGAAGTATATTGAAATATATATATGGTATATATTTATACTATATACCATATATATATAAATATAAAATATTTTAGCATCTGCAGTTCCTCCAATTTATATATATATATATATATATAAAACTATATATATATAAAAACAGTTAAAGAAAATCAAAAGTGTTTTTTTTTTCTCGAATCCCAACCTTGTGGAGATATTATTTGAAGGTCTATGTGTGCAAATATATATATGGGTGTGTGTATATGGAGTAAAAGCTGAGTGCCGACGAGGATGGGATTCGAACCCACGCGTGCAGAGCACAATGGATTAGCAGTCCATCGCCTTAACCACTCGGCCACCTCGTCACATAGGAACCAAGCGGCGGCTCCGCGTTCCATGAGCGTCAGCCGCGATACAATGTTGCGGCCGCTTGTCGCAAACGTTTCTAACCCCGCCCCCCCCCCCCCCCCCACACACGGGCTCGGGGTCGCTACATTGTAGCCGCGGGGCTGCGGTATCGGATACATAGCGCCAAAAATATTAATACAGTGATCATATCCCATCAAATACTTCATCACCCCCCCCCCCCAGCTGCTGCTGCTGCTGCTGCTGCCTTTAGCCCCTTGTCTGCAGTTCCTCCAGCATCTTGTGTCTTTTCTCCAGTGCAAACCAGCATCTGCAGTTCCTTTCTACTTTAAAATAAAGTTGAAATTTTGGAACAGCACAGGAGCAGGCCATTCGGCCCACACTGTCTGTATCTCTGAGTTATTCCAGCACTTTGTGTCTTTTCTCCAGTGCAGACCAGCATCTGCAGTTCCTCCAGCATTCTGTGTCTTTTCTCCAGTGCAAACCAGCATCTGCAGTTCCTCCAGCATTCTGTGTCTCATTTCTCCAGTGCAAACCAGCATCTGCAGTTCCTCCAGCATTCTGTGTCTTTTCTCCAGTGCAAACCAGCATCTGCAGTTCCTCCAGCATTCTGTGTCTTTTCTCCAGTGCAAACCAGCATCTGCAGTTCCTCCAGCATTTTGTGTCTTTTCTCCAGTGCAGACCAGCATCTGCAGTTCCTCCAGCATTTTGTGTCTTTTCTCCAGTGCAGACCAGCATCTGCAGTTCCTCCAGCATTTTGTGTCTTTTCTCCAGTGCAGACCAGCATCTGCAGTTACTCCAGCATTTTGTGTCTTTTCTCCAGTGCAGACCAGCATCTGCAGTTACAGTCCTTGACAACGAAAATGCTTTTTCAGCAAACCAGCAGAGGTCCTGTTTTGGAACATGCTTTTCTCCATTGCAAACCATGTCTGCGTGAGTTTCTACAGCATTCTGTGTCTTTTTGAAATTTTGAACACACAGGATTCCTCCATTCGGCTCCGCATTCTTGATGTCTTCAGTGCAGAAACAGCATCTGAGTTCCTCCAGCATTCTGTGTCTTTGAAGAAAGTGCAAGATAGCATCTGCAGTTCCTCCCTACATTCTAGTTTAGGAGATTGAGAGGGGATCGGCCCACAATATAGAAACTTCCAAAATTCTTAAGGGGTTGGACAGGCTAGATGCAGGAAGATTGTTCCCGATGTTTTTGGGGAAGTCCAGGACAAGGGGTCACAGCTTAAGGATAAGGGGGAAATCCTTTAAAACCGAGATGAGGAGAACTTTTTTCACACAGAGAGTGGTGAATCTCTGGAACTCTCTGCCGCAGAGGGTAGTTGAGGCCACACAGTTCATTGGCTATATTTAAGAGGGAGTTAGATGTGGCCCTTGTGGCTAAGGGGATCGGGGGGGTATGGAGAGAAGGCATTTTGACGGGATACTGAGTTGGATGATCAGCCGTGATCTATATTGAATGGCGGTGCAGGCTCGAAGGGCCGAATGGCCTCTACTCCTGCACCTAATTTCTATGTTTCTATGTCTGCAGTTCCTCCAGCATTCTGTGTCTTTTCTCCAGTGCAAACCAGCATCTGCTGTTCCTTTCTACTTTTAAAAAAAGTTGAAATTTTGGAACAGCACAGGAGCAGGCCATTCGGCCCACAATGTCTGTATCTCTGAGTTACTCCAGCATTCTGTGTCTTTTCTCCAGTGCAAGCCAGCATCTGCAGTTCCTCCAGCATTTTGTGTCTTTTCTCCAGTACAAGCCAGCATCTGCAGTTCCTCCAGCATTCTGTGTCTTTTCTCCAGTGCAAAACAACATCTGCAGTTCCTCCAGCATTTTGTGTCTTTTCTCCAGTGCAAAACAACATCTGCAGTTCCTCCAGCATTTTGTGTCTTTGAACGTTTTGCAAAACAACATCTGCAGTTCCTCCCACAATTCTGTGTCTTTTCTCCAGTGCAAAACAACATCTGCAGTTCCTCCAGCATTTTGTGTCTTTTCTCCACTCCAAACCAGCATCTGCAGTCTCTCCCTACAATTGTTTTAAAGCATTGAACGTTTTGGGAACAGCACAGGAGCAGGCCATTCGGCCCACACTGTCTGTATCTCTGAGTTACTCCAGCATGTTGTGTCTTTTCTCCAGTGCAAACCAGCATCTGCAGTTCCTTTCTACTTTAAAAAAAAAATTGAAATTTTGGAACAGCACAGGAGCAGGCCATTCGGCCCACACTGTCTGTATCTCTGAGTTACTCCAGCATTCTGTGTCTTTTCTCCAGTGCAAACCAGCATCTGCAGTTCCTTACTACATGTTTTAAAAGCATTGAACGTTTTTGGGAACAGCACAGGAGCAGGCCATTCGGCCCACAATGTATGTACCACCAAAGATACTAGTATCTTTCTGTACCACTGAGTTACTCCAGCATTTTGTGTCTTTTCTCCACTCCAAACCAGCATCTGCAGTCTCTCCCTACAATTGTTTTAAAGCATTGAACGTTTTGGGAACAGCACACGAGCAGGCCATTCGGCCCACACTGTCTGTATCTCTGAGTTACTCCCGCATTCTGTGTCTTTTCTCCAGTCCAAACCAGCATCTGCAGTTCCTTCCTACTTCAAAAAAAAGTTGAAATTTTGGAACAGCACAGGAGCAGGCCATTCGGCCCACAATGTCTGTATCTCTGAGTTACTCCAGCATTTTGTGTCTTTTCTCCAGTGCAAACCAGCATCTGCAGTTCCTCCAGCATTCTGTGTCTTTTCTCCAGTGCAAAACAGCATCTGCAGTTCCTTCCTACAATTTTTTAAAGCATTGAACGTTTTTGGGAACAGCACAGGAGCAGGCCATTCGGCCCACAATGTCTGTACCACCAAAGATACTAGTATCTTTCTGTACCACTGAGTTACTCCAGCATTTTGTGTTTTTCTCCAGTGGAAACCAGCACCTGCAATTCCTTCCTACAATTGTTTAAAGCTTTGAACATATTTGGGGAAACAGGAGCAGGCCATTCGGCCCACAATGTCTGTGCTAGGACTTTTTTTAATCACTTTTATTGACTTCCAGTGCATTGCATTGAAATATATGATTGCATCTTTACTGCAGATGCTGGTTTAGACCAAAGATACTAGAGGTATCCTCTATAATAGCTCCTCTAATGTCTTTGGTTTATACCATAGACTCAAAATTACACATTTTGTGTCTATTTTTATTTATTAATGATATATTTATTCCTGCACCTATTATCTACTGTCTAATGAAGGGGGGGGGGGGGGTTGAGGGTGGGGGGGCTTAGCTATGGAGGGGGTGAGAGAGGTTGCAATGGAGGATAGTTGCATTAGAGTGGAGTTGCAATGGAGGATAGTTGCATTAGAGGGAAGTTGCAATGGAGGAGAGTTGCATTAGAGGGAGAGTTGCAATGAAGGAGAGTTGCATTGGAGGGAGCGTTGCAATGAAGGAGAGTTGCATTAGAGGGAAGTTACAATGGAGGGAGAGTTGCAATGGAGGGAGAGTTGCATTAGAGGGAAAGTTGCAATGGAGGGAAGTTACGTTGCATTAGAGAGGGAAAGTTGCAGGTTGCAATGGAGGAGAGTTGCATTAGAGGGGAATTGCAATGGAGGATAGTTGCATGGGACGGAAGTTGCAGTGGAGGAGAGTTGCATTAGAGGCAAGGTTGCAATAGAGGGAGAGTTGCATTAGAGGGAGAGTTGCAATGAAGGAGAGTTGCAACAGAGGGAAGAGGGAAGTTGCATTAGAGGGAGAGTTGCAATGGAGGATAGTTGCATTAGAGAGGGAAGTTGCATTAGAGGGAGAGTTGCAATGGAGGAGTTGGAGGGAAAGTTGCATTAGAGGGAGGTTGCAATAGAGGGAGAGTTGCAATGGAGGATAGTTGCATTAGAGGGAAGTTGCAATGGAGGAGAGTTGCATTAGAGAGGGAAAGTTGCATTAGAGGGAGGTTGCAATGAAGGAGAGTTGCATTAGAGGGAGAGTTGCAATAGAGGATAGTTGCATTAGAGGGAGAGTTGCAATGGAGGAGAGTTGCATTAGAGAGGGAAAGTTGCAATGAAGGAGAGTTGCATTAGAGAGGGAAGTTGCAGTGGAGGAGAGTTGCATTAGAGAGGGGAAGTTGCAATTAGAGGAGAGTTGCATTAGAGGGAAAAGTTGCATTAGAGGGAAGTTGCATTAGAGAGGGAATTGCTATATAGGAGAGTTGCATTAGAGGGAGAGTTGCAATGGAGGGAGAGTTGCATTAGATGGAAGTTGCAATGGAGGATAGTTGCATTAGAGTGGAATTGCAATGGAGGATAGTTGCATTAGAGAGGGAGAGTTGCAATGGAGGATAGTTGCATTAGAGTGGAGTTGCATTGGAGAGGGAGAGTTGCAATGGAGGATAGTTGCATTGGAGAGAGAGTTGCAATGAAGGAGAGTTGCATTAGAGAGGGAAGTTGCAATGGAGGAGAGTTCATATTCAGATTCAGATTCAATTTTAATTGTCATTGCCAGTGTACAGTACAGAGACAACGAAATGCATTTAGCATCTCCCTTGAAGAGCGACATAGCACATGAGTTGAATAAATAATAAATGGAGATAATAATATAAGGGAATAATAATAATAATAATAATAGGGGGTTAATAATAATAATAATAATAAGGGAGAATAATAATAATAGGATAGTTAATAAGAGGGAAGTTGCAATAATAAATGGAGGGAGTTGCAATGGAGGGAGAGTTGCATTAGAGGGGAGGCAATGGGGGGAGTTGCAGGAGGGGTTGCAATGGCGGCGCTGCACTGAAGGGGGGGGAGAGAGGCAGGCAGCACCAAGGCAGCAGGGGGGCACCAATGCAGCAACACCAGCCTCCACCCCGCTGCAGGATGCGCTGCTCGCCGTTCCGTGCAGCCGTGTGCGGCCTGCTGCTGGTGGCCGGGCTGCAGCTGCTGTATCTCGGCCTGTTGCCGGGCCTGCAGCCGGTGGGCAGCCGGCGGGAGAGGCCTAGGCCGGAGCCTGGGGCTGGCGTGGAGGCCGAGGCCGCCCGCCTGGCGCTGCAGCACGGCCTGAGGTCCGGGGGTCAGCCCGAGGCCGGCGGCCGCTACCTCCTCTACCGGGACGTGACGGGGCAGGCGGGCAGGCGAGGCCCAGGCTCCGGGCCGGGCCTAGGCCTGACCATAAGCCTCGGCCTCGCCACCCACGCCTCCCCCAACAACCTGCACCATCTGCCGGCCTTGACCCGCCGCTGGCAGGGCCCCATCTCTCTGGCCCTGTTCGCCACCCAGTCCGACCTGTCCGAGGCCCTTCAGGCCCTGCAGCTGCTGGTCCTGCACTGCCCGGGGGTCCGAGAGCTGGTGACCGTCACCCTGGTCACTCCGGCCGCAGTCCGGCCCCCCGTGGCCGTCCCCGGGGCCCCTTCGCTGCAGGGTGGCGATGAAAGGGGTGGCCAAAGGGACGCCGTCTGCCACCGGGCACTGGAGCCCGTCTACCGGCTGAGGGGCCGCTACGCCAATTACGGCCTGGTCAACGCCTCGTATCCGGGGAACCTCCTGCGCAACGCGGCCCGCCGGGCCCTGCCTGCCCGCCACGTGGCGGTGGTGGACATGGACATGCTGCCCAGCGGCGGGCTATACCGGCGGTTGCTGCGGCTGCTGGAGATCCGGCGCGCCGCCGCCACCGTGTACGTGCTCCCGGCCTTCGAGATCCGCCGCAGCCGCCGGCTGCCGTCCGCCAAGGCCGAGCTCCAGCGGCTCTACCAGGTGGGCGAGGTGAGGCCCTTCTACGGCGAGCTGTGCCCCCGCTGCCAGGCCCCCACCAACTACAGCCGGTGGATCAACCTCGGACCGGGCCCCGGACCGGACCTGAGGGTGGCCTACACCCTGAGCTGGACTGACCCCTGGGAGCCCTTCTATGTGGGCCCCAGCAACGTACCTCCCTACGATGAACGGTTCGAACAGTACGGATTCAATCGCATCAGCCAGGTGAGCTCTGCGGCCACACAAAGGTGCAGCAGTAGAGGCCATTCGGCCCTTCCAGCCAGCACCGCCATTCAACAACACATTGACATTCTTGCCATAGAAGGATCTTGTACAGAGAAGGTTCACCAGATTCCTGGGATGGCAGGACTTTCATAAACCCTTGCACGCCCTGCAGTTGTACAGGGTCTTGGTGGGACCACACCTGGAGTATTGCGTACAGTTTTGGTCTCCAAATCTGAGGAAAGACATTCTTGCCATAGAGGAGTTGAGTCTAGGAGCAGGGAGGTTCTACTGCAGTTGTACACTTGGTGAGAATTAAAGGATGTTCCTTTAGGAAGGAGATGAGGTGACCACACCTGGAGTATTGCGCACAGTTTTGGTCTCCTAATCTGAGGAAAGACATTCTTGCCATAGAGGATTTGAGTCTAGGAGCAGGGAGGTTCTACTGCAGTTGTACAGGGTCTTGGTGAGACCACACCTGGAGTATTGCGTACAGTTTTGGTCTCCTAATCTGAGGAAAGACATTCTTGCCATAGAGGAGTTGAGTCTAGGAGCAGGGAGGTTCCACTGCAGTTGTACAGGGTCTTGGTGAGACCACACCTGGAGTATTGCGTACAGTTTTGGTCTCCTAATCTGAGGAAAGACATTCTTGCCATAGAGAATTTGAGTCTAGGAGCAGGGAGGTTCTACTGCAGTTGTACAGGGTCTTGGTGAGACCACACCTGGAGTATTGCGTACAGTTTTGGTCTCCTAATCTGAGGAAGGACATTCTTGCCATAGAGGAGTTGAGTCTAGGAGCAGGGAGGTTCTACTGCAGTTGTACAGGGTCTTGGTGAGACCACACCTGGAGTATTGCGTACAGTTTTGGTCTCCTAATCTGAGGAAGGACATTCTTGCCATAGAGGATTTGAGTCTAGGAGCAGGGAGGTTCTACTGCAGTTGTACAGGGTCTTGGTGAGACCACACCTGGAGTATTGTGTACAGTTTTGGTCTCCTAATCTGAGGAAAGACATTCTTGCCATAGAGGGAGTACAGAGAAGGTTCACCAGACTGATTCCTGGGATGTCAGGACTTTCATATGAAGAAAGACTGGATAGACTCGGCTTGTACTCGCTGGAATTTAGAAGATTGAGGGGGGATCTTATAGAAACTTACAAAATTCTTAAGGGGTTGGACAGGCTAGATGCAGGAAGATTGTTCCCGATGTTGGGGAAGTCCAGAACAAGGGGCCACACACACACAGTTTAAGGATAAGGGGGAAATCTTTTTGGACCGAGATGAGAAAAACATTTTTTTTTCACACACAGAGAGTGGTGAATCTGTGGAATCCTCTGCCACAGAAGGTAGCTGAGGCCACACAGTTCATTGGCTATATTTAAGAGGAAGTTAGATGTGTCCCTTGTGGCTAAAGGGATCAGGGGGTATGGAGAGAAGGCAGGGATGGGATACTGAGTTGGATGATCAGCCATGATCATATTGAATGGGGAATGGTGCAGGCTCGAGGGGCCGAATGGCCTCTACTCCTGCACCTATTGTCTATGTTTCTATGAATGGCGGTGTGCAGGCTCGAAGGGCCGAATGGCCTCTACTCCTGCACCTATTGTCTATGTTTCTATGAATGTCGGTGCTGGCTCGAAGGGCCGAATGGCCTCTACTCCTGCACCTATTGTCTATGTTTCTATGAATGGCGGTGCTGGCTCTAAGGGCCGAATGGCCTCTATTCCTGCACCTATTGTCTATGTTTCTATGAATGGTGGTGCTGGCTTGAGGGGCCGAATGGCCTCCTGCGCCTGTTTTTTCTGTGTTTCTATTGAATGACGGTGCTGACTTGAGGGGCCGAATGGCCTCTCCTCCTGCACCTATTGTCTATGTTTCTATGTTTCTATGAATGTCAGTGCTGGCTTGAGGGGCTGAATGGCCTCTACTCCTGCACCTATTGTCTATGTTTCTATTGAATGGTGGTGCAAGCTCGAAGGGCCGAATGGCCTCTACTCCTGCACCTACTGTCTATGTTTCTATGAATGTCGGTGCTGGCTTGAGGGGCCGAATGGCCTCTACTCCTGCACCTATTGTCTACGTTTCTATGGTGGTGCAGGCTTGAAGGGCCGAATGGCCTCTACTCCTGCACCTATTGTCTATGTTTCTATGTAATGGTGGTGCTGGCTTGAGGGGCCGAATGGCCTCTACTCCTGCACCTATTGTCTATGTTTCTATGAATGTCGGTGCTGGCTCGAAGGGCCGAATGGCCTCTACTCCTGCACCTATTGTCTATGTTTCTATGAATGACGATGCTGGCTTGAGGGGCTGAATGGCCTCTACTCCTGCACCTATTGTCTACGTTTCTATGAATGGCAGTGCTGGTTTGTGGGGCCGAATGGCCTCTACTCCTGCACCTATTGTCTATGTTTCTATGATTCTATGAATGGCGGTGCTGGCTTGAGGGGCTGAATGGCCTCTACTCCTGCACCTATTGTCTATGTTTCTATGAATGGCGGTGCTGGCTTGAGGGGCCGAATGGCCTCCTGTGCCTGTTTTTTTTCTGTATTTCTATGAATGGCAGTGCTGGTTTGTGGGGCTGAATGGCCTCTACTTCTGCGCCTGTTTTTTTCTGTGTTTCTATGAATGTCAGTGCTGGCTTGAGGGGCCGAATGGCCTCATGTGCCTGTATTTTTCCTGTGTTCCTGTGTCTAAGCCTCCTAGTCTAAGCCTTGCCTCTATCGCCAGGCCTGTGAGCTGCACGTGGCGGGCTTTACATTCGCCGTGCTGGACGATGCCTTCCTCGTCCACAAGGGCTTCAAGGTCCCGGGGGAGTTCCACGCGCAGAAGGACGAGGAGAACCGTAGCAACCGCGCGCTCTTCCGCCAGTTCAAGCAGGAGCTGAAACTGAAATACCCCGAGTCCCCCCGCCGATGCTGAGGGGCGCTGAGACTACCGAACGCAGGCGGGCATGGCGCACACCATCACGTGGACGACCCCTCTGCCCCTCTCGTCCGTGGGTCAAGGTGAGCCATCCAGCACATCAATAGACAATAGACGCAGGACATTCGGCCCTTCGAGCCAATGTAATCAAGTCTGATCATCCACAATCAGTTTCACCCTCCCTCTGACTAAAGAAATCCCCACTCATCTCCTTGCTGAAGGAACTGGGTCTGCACTCGCTGGAGTTTAGAAGGATGAGGGGGAGGGGGGTTGACCTCATTGAAATGTTAACCGAATAGAGTGCAGATGCAGGAAAAATGTTCCCAATGTTGGGCGAGTCCAGAACCAGGGGCCACACACACACACAGTCTTAGAATGAAGGGGAGGTCATTTAAGACTGTCAAATCTGAGGAAGGACATTATTGCCATAGAGGGAGTGCAGAGACGGTTCACCAGACTGATTCCTGGGATGTCAGGACTGTCTTATGAAGAAAGACTGGATAGACTTGGTTTATACTCTCTAGAATTTAGGAGATTGAGAGGGGATCTTATAGAAACTTACAAAATTCTTAAGGGGTTGGACAGGCTAGATGCAGGAAGATTTGTTTCCCGATGTTGGGGAAGTCCAGGACAAGGGGTCACAGCTTAAGGATAAAGGGGAAATCCTTTAAAACCGAGATGAGAAGAACTTTTTTCACGCAGAGAGTGGTGAATCTCTGGAACTCTCTGCAACAGAGGGTAGTTGAGGCCACACAGTTCATTGGCTATATTTAAGAGGGAGTTAGATGTGGCCCTTGTGGCTAAGGGGATCAGGGGGTATGGAGAGAAGGCAGGTACGGGATACTGAGTTGGATGATCAGCCATGATCATATTGAATGGCGAATGGTGCAGGCTCGAAGGGCCGAATGGCCTCTACTCCTGCACCTAATTTCTATGTTTCTATGAACTGGGCCTGTACTCGCTGGAGTTTAGAAGGATGAAGGGGGGGACCTCATTGAAATGTTAACCGAATAGTGAAAGGCCCGGATAGAGTGGATGTGGAGAGGATGTTTCCACTAGTGGGAGAGTCTACAGTCTAGGACTAGAGGGCACAGCCTCAGAATTAAAGGAGGAAGGTTCCTTTAGGAAGGAGATGAGGAGGAATTTCTTTACATATAGAAATTAGGTGCAGGAGTAGAGGCCATTCGGCCCTTCGAGCCTGCACCATTCGCCATTCAATATGATTATGGCTGATCATCCAACTCAGTATCCCGTACCTGCCTTCTCTCCATACCCGCTGATCCCTTTAGCCACAAGGGCCACATCTAACTCCCTCGTTTAGCTAGAGGGCGGGGAATCTGAGGGATTCTTTGCCACAGACGGCCGTGGAGGCCACAAGTCAGTGGGTATTTTTAAGGCAGAGATAGATAGATAGATAGTAGACAATAGGTGCAGGAGTAGAGGCCATTCGGCCCTTCGAGCCTGCACTGCCATTCAATGTGATCATGGCTGATCATCCACAATCAGTTCCTGCCTTCTCCCCATATCCCCTGGCTCCGCTATCTTTAAGAGCCCTATCTAACTCTCTCTTGAAAGCATCCAGAGAACCGGCCTCCACCGCCCTCTGAGGCAGAGAATTCCACAGACTGTACCCGTCTAAATATATATAAAATGTTATTATATCCAGTTCATTCCATGCCAACTGAATGAAAAAGTTACCCCTCGTCCTGTGTTTAAGAAGGAACTGCAGATGCTGGAAAAATCGAAGGTAGACAAAATGCTGGAGGAACTCTGAGTGCGGCAGCATCTGTGTGACCCCTTGTCCTGGTCTTCCCCAACATCGGGAACAATCTTCCTGCATCTAGCCTGTCCAACCCCTTAAGAATTTTGTAAGTTTCTATAAGATCCCCCCCTCAATCTTCTAAATTCTAGCGAGTACAAGCCGAGTCTATCCAGTCTTTCTTCATATGAAAGTCCTGACATCCCAGGAATCAGTCTGGTGAACCTTCTCTGTACTCCCTCTATGGCAAGAATGTCCTTCCTCAGATTAGGAGACCAAAACTATACGCAATACTCCAGGTGTGGTCTCACCAAGACCCTGTACAACTGCAGTAGAACCTCCCTGCTCCTAGACTCAAATCCGCTATGGCAAGAATGTCTTTCCTCAGATTAGGAGACCAAAACTGACAATTTAAATTTTTTACTGAAGCCAATTAGTCTACAAACCTGTACGCCTTTGGAGGGTGGGATGGAACCCAGAGAAAGACCCACGCAGGACACGGGGAGAACGTACAGACCCCATATACACAGCACCTGTAGTCAGGATCGAACCCGGGTCTCTGGCGCTGTGAGGCAGCAACTCTACCGCTGTGCCACCATGCCCACACCTTTTTGTCTCCCACCTGCCTAGTCAGACACCTAACTGGCAAATTGCCTCATGCGTGGCTCTGGGTGTCATGGTACACCAGTCATTGAAGGTAGGCATGCAGGTGCAGCAGGCAGTAAAGAAAGCGAATGGTATGTTAGCTTTCATAGCAAAAGGATTTGAGTATAGGAGCAGGGAGGTTCTACTGCAGTTGTACAGGGTCTTGGTGAGACCACACCTGGAGTATTGCGTACAGTTTTGGTCTCCAAATCTGAGGAAGGACATTATTGCCATAGAGGGAGTGCAGAGAAGGTTCACCAGACTGATTCCTGGGATGTCAGGACTGTCTTATGAAGAAAGACTGGATAGACTTGGTTTATACTCTCTAGAATTTAGGAGATTGAGAGGGGATCTTATAGAAACTTACAAAATTCTTAAGGGGTTGGACAGGCTAGATGCAGGAAGATTGTTCCCGATGTTGGGGAAGTCCAGGACAAGGGGTCACAGCTTAAGGATAAGGGGGAAATCCTTTAAAACCGAGATGAGGAGAACTTTTTTCACACAGAAAGTGGTGAATCTGTGGAACTCTCTGCCACAGAGGGTAGTTGAGGCCACAGTTCATTGGCTATATTTAAGAGGGAGTTAGATGTGACCCTTGTGGCTAAGGGGATCAGGGGGTATGGAGAGAAGGCAGGTACGGGATACTGAGTTGGATGATCAGCAATGATCATATTGAATGGCGGTGCAGGCTCGAAGGGCCGAATGGCCTCTACTCCTGCACCTAATTTCTATGTTTCTATGACAGGGGGGCGGAAATCCTGGGGGGGGGGACAGTGGGGTCACACACACCCCACGCATGCTTTGAGAGGTGGGGGACATGTATTGTAATCCGGACTTTATCAGACGCTTTGTAAGGGCCGAATCGGCCCGTTCGCGGGGCCTTTCATCGCCAGGTGCGGCTTAAAATCAAACTGCTGCATCGAGGCGACCAGATGCAACTAAGTTTAAGGTAGCTCTTTCTTCCCCAAGACCCTTTCTGGCCTAAGACCTCCCTCCCTCCACCACCTCCCATTTTAAATTCCCAGCCAGCAGATTTTAAGCCCCTGACGGGCGATGAAAGGCCCCGCGAAAGGGCCGACTCGAGCCCCACCACGAAGCTGCTGTTGCCGGAGTTGGGAGTCGGTCACCAACCAGGTCAGCTCCCGATGTTACTGCCCACAGGGTCCGCGGCCAGTATTTGTGCCCCCCAATGTATGTTGATAGCGATTTCCATGCCTGCTCACGCCCGAATCTTCAGCCTGCCACACACCAGTCGTTGCTCCCTGCTCTACATCAGGCTCAGTATTTGACCCGTGGGACTAGTGAGGGGGAATCCATTTTACTGACCACTGCCTCCTGTGTGCAGCTGCAAGTATTATTTTTGCTTAATTCTGTGCTGGATGTTACAGGTAAAATTCCACCCTAACCCAGCCAATGGAGCAGAAATCCTGTTGTGTACATGTTCATATTTTGTACTTTTGTCATATTTAAATGAAATAAATTAATTTATTGATTTAAGCCGACTTTCTCCTCCCCGTTCTCAAGAGTTTTGTTTCGCTGTAAGCTGGTGTATTACTCCTGCCTCATGCAAATTGGAAAACAATTTAGAACATGAAACAGCACACAGACACTTCGGCCCAATGTTTGTGTCAAACATGCCACCTCCTTCTCTCTTCCACAGCAAACAATGAACCATTGTGGGCTCCACCTTCCCTTGGCCATCGGTTGCTGGCACTGATTCATTCCCCACCTTATGACTGTCGTATCTACCCCCACCACCATGGCAATTCAAGCCAGCACCGCCTACGATGAGCTCTTGTCGGCACTAGGCCTGTACTTGCTGGAGTTTAGAAGGATGAGGGGGTGGCTCATTGAAATGTCCCAAATAGTGAAAGGCTTGGATAGAGTGGATGTTTCCACTAGTGGGAGTTTAGGTCTGGAGGTCATAGCCTCAAAATTAAAGGACATTTCTTTAGGAAGGAGACGAGGGATGTCCATGGAGGCCAAGTGAGTGGATATGGCAAAAAAGGGAAAGCAGACTATTATCTAAATGGTGGCCGATTGGGAAAGGGGGAGATGCAGCGAGACCTGGGTGTCATGGTACACCAGTCATTGAAGGTAGGCATGCAGGTGCAGCAGGCAGTAAAGAAAGCGAATGGTATGTTAGCTTTCATTGCAAAAGGATTTGAGTATAGGAGCAGGGGGGGTCTACTGCAGTTGTACAGGGTCTTGGTGAGACCACACCTGGAGTATTGCGTACAGTTTTGGTCTCCAAATCTGAGGAAGGACATTATTGCCATAGAGGGAGTGCAGAGAGTTCACCACTGATTCCTGGGATGTCAGGACTGTCTTATGAAGAAAGACTGGATAGACTTGGTTTATACTCTCTAGAATTTAGAAGATTGAGAGGGGATCTTATAGAAACTTACAAAATTCTTAAGGGGTTGGACAGGCTAGATGCAGGAAGATTGTTCCCGATGTTAGGGAAGTCCAGGACAAGGGGGTCACAGCTTAAGGATAAGGGGGAAATCCTTTAGAACCGAGATGAGAAGAACTTTTTTCACACAGAGAGTGGTGAATCTCTGGAACTCTCTGCCACAGAGGGTAGTTGAGGCCAGTTCATTGGCTATATTTAAGAGGGAGTTAGATGTGGCCCTTGTGGCCAAGGGGATCATGGGGTATGGAGAGAAGGCAGGTACGGGATACTGAGTTGGATGATCAGCCATGATCATATTGAATGGCGGTGCAGGCTCGAAGGGCCGACTGGCCTACTCCTGCACCTAATTTCTATGTTTCTATGATATTCTCAAGGCAGAGATAGATTCTTGATTAGTGCGGGTGTCAGAGGTTACGGGGAGAAGGCAGGAGAATGGGGTTGGGAGGGAGAGATAGATCAGCCGTGATTGAATGGCGGAGTAGACTGGATGGGCAAACATATCAAAAATAAAGTCAATGAAAAAAACACATTACTCTGCATGAAGTAATATTTATCATAAAAAAAGTGATTTGTTAAGGACTTTCAGGACCAAGTTTCAATTTCCATTCAGTACCATCTTTATCTCTCGTCCCCCCTCCCCCCCCAGTCTGAAGACTCAGCGGGTGAGGCAGTGTCCCATTTAAGGATAAAGGGGAAATCCTTTAAAACCGAGATGAGAAGAACTTTTTTCACACAGAGAGTGGTGAATCTCTGGAATTCTCTGCCACAGAGGGTAGTTGAGGCCAGTTCGTTGGCTATATTTAAGAGGGAGTTAGATGTGGCCCTTGTGGCTAAGGGGATCAGGGGGTATGGAGAGAAGGCAGGTACGGATACTGAGTTGGATGATCAGCCATGATCATATTGAATGGCGGTGCAGGCTCGAAGGGCCGAATGGCCTACTCCTGCACCTAATTTCTATGTTTCTATTCCTTCTCTCCGAAGTCTCAACCTAAAAATTCCCTTTCTCCAGAGCTGCTGCCTGACCTGCAGTTACTCCAGCTTTTTTTGTTTCCGTCTTTGGTTTAAACCACCGCCTGCAGCTCCTCCCTGCACCCTTCCTCAGACCCGCACCTCCACCTCAATTCCCCATCCAGACATCTTAAGGCCCCACACTAACAGCCGGCTCCACATAGTCTTGGCATCCTCGTGTATCAATGTTCCAGCCACAGTACCAACTCTCTGTATCAGACTTTTAAGGAGATCCACAATTCAACAATCACAAATGTTCATTTATTTTTTATTGAATTTCCACTTCAATTCGACAAATACATTTCACCAGAGGAACAGATAACTGCACTCTTTCATTTCAAAGTTGACTTTCACCCATGGTTGTGGCTGGTAAACTCATCGATGTTCATCTCACCTGCCAGGGAGAAAAACAGATTAATTAGAACACACAAGAAGTCCATGGTACGTATGACTTGGTTTGTTTTCTCTGGAACGTCAGGAGGTGGAGGGGAGACTTGATAACAGTACATATTGTGAGATGCAGGCTCAACACTAGAGGGCATAGCTATATGGTGAGAGGCGGAATGTTTCAAGATGTGCGGGGTACATTTTTCTTTAAACAGAGGGTGGTGGGTGCCTGGATCGTGCTGCCAAGGGTGGAGGCAGATGCTATAGTGGCGACTAAGAGGCTTTTAGATAGGCAGAGAATATGGATCATGTGTAGGTAGGTTTAACTTGGTATCATGTTTGACACAAACATTAAGGGCTGATGGTGTGGGAAGGAACTGCAGGTGCTGGTTTACAACAAAGATACACAAAATCTCACCTGCAAGGGAGAAAAACAGATTAGTTAGAACAGACAAGAAGTCCAAAGTACGTATGTTTTCTCTGGAACGTCAGGAGGTGGAGGGGAGACTTGATAACAGTACATATTGTGAGATGCAGGCTCAACACTAGAGGGCATAGCTATATAGAAAAAAATAGTTATATGGTCCATTTCTGGCACTGGGGAGGTGAAGGACTGTGTGCATCAGAAATACCGATACATCAGTTGATAGTCAGACTGGGGCGGTATATAGTCATCAAATGCAAACAGTCACCTCGGAAAACACTGACTCCGCACCGCTACAGTCACAGATCAGGGTCAGTTCCCCATGATGTTAAGTGCTCACCTTTCACAAGAGCTGGAGTGCAGGCTCTTCAGATGCTCGGGGACAATCGCCGCTTCTCACAGTAAGCTGCAAGAAAGAATATGCTCGTTAGAGAGATCAGAGGCTGTATTTTTAATCCACACTGGGTATATACAGCCCTTAGTTATTTTGGGGGTACAGCGAGGAACACACCCACCCTTCATCACCTACTCCCACCTTCTCACACAAGGGCAATTTATAGTGAGCCAATGAACCCAACTGAGGCGTGAGCAGACACTGGAGCACCAGAGGAATCCCACGCTCACAAAACTCCAGGTCAGGATCGAACCTGGATCTCTGAAGCAGCAGCTCTACCCGCTGCGCCACCACTGTTTACAATACCAACGCTAGCACAGAACCCACCAAATGAATATTTATCAATCAATCAATCAACCTTTATTGTCATCTTGCAAGCAACAGTTGTACAGTGCAAAATGAAAAGACGTTTCCCAGTGAATAGCGGAGCATCGCACATGAAATTTAAAACATTTCACACATAATAACACAAAAAACAATCCAGTCCCTGATGGAACAGTATAAATAGTTAAAAGCAGGTAAAACACAATGTTAAAATACAATAAACCTGGAGTATTGCGTACAGTTTTGGTCCAAATCTGAGGATTTGACATTGGCCATAGTGGGAGTGCAGAGAAGGTTCACCGACTGATTCCTGGGATGTCAGACTGTCTTTAAGAAAGACTGGATAGACTTGGTTTATACTCTCTAGAATTTAGAAGATTGAGAGGGGATCTTATCCTTACAAAATTCTTAAGGACGTTGGACAGGCTAGATGCAGGAAGATTGTTCCCGATGTTGTCCAAACAAGGGGTACAGCTTAATTTTAAAGGGGGAAAATTTTAAAACCGAGATGAGAAGAACTTTTTTCACACAGAGAGCGGGTGAATCTCTGGAACTCCTCTGCCACAGAGGGTAGTTGAGGCCAGTTCATTGGCTATATTTAAGAGGGAGTTAGATGTGGCCCTTGTGGCTAAGGGGATCAGGGGGTATGGAGAGAAGGCAGGGATGGGATACTGAGTTGGATGATCAGCCATGATCATATTGAATGGCGGTGCAGGCTCGAAACGAATGGAGTTCTCCTGCACCTAATTTCTATGTTTCTATATAAAATGTCCGGGAGCAGCTGATTTGAGTGGCCAGTGCCAGTTATTAAAGGGTCCGTGGTTTACACAGGTTTCCTTCCACATCCCAAGGACGTGTGGGTTTGCAGTTTGATTTGCCCTCTGCAAACTGGGTGTACAGATTTTACTCTCTAAAATTACCCAGTGGGTAGGTGTCCAGAATTAGCGCCAATTGACACGGACTCTGTGGGCTGAAGGGCCCGTTTCCACGCTGCATGTCTGAACTAAACAAAGAGCTGAACTGTGACCACAAGATCCTATTAACGTGGTATTTTGTGTTCATTAGAACAAATGAGCTCAGCTGCACACACAAAGAGACACAGTGTGCTGGAGTAACTCAGAGTCAGGCAGCATCTCCAGAGAACAGGCAAGATCTCGGATCAGGACCTTTCTTCAGACAGAACCACTGTTGCCTGGTACCAAAAAAGCTGGAGAAACTCAGCGGGTGCAGCAGCATCTATGGAGCGAAGGAAATAGGCAACGTTTCGGGCCGAAACGTTGCCTATTTCCTTCGCTCCATAGATGCTGCTGCACCCGCTGAGTTTCTCCAGCTTTTTTGTGTACCTTCGATTCTCCAGCATCTGCAGTTCCTTCTTAAACACTGTTGTAAATGACCCGCTGGAGTTAGGGCCTCACTCTGTGAAACGTCACCTATCCATGTTCTCCACAGATGCTGCATACCTGACCCGCTGAGTTACTCCGGCACTTTGTCCTTTTGTGCATTAACCAGCATCCACAGTTCTTTACTTCGAAGCTGAACTACACTTTGTTCCAGGGAGGAGGTGAAGGGCAGAGTGCATCAGAAATACCGATTCATCAATCAAGAGTCAGACTGGGGCGGTATGTACGTCATCAAATGCAAAGTCACCTCATTCACCTCTAAAAACACCAGTGGGCATCACCGCTGGGGAACCTGTGCCCAATAAATGGAAATCAAGAACTGCAGATGCTGAATGCCCGAAATAAAGTACAAAAGGCTTTAAACACACAGCAAGATTAGGCAGCATCTGTGGAAATGCCACCTCCATTAGTTCTGAAGGAGATTTGACTTGAAACATTAATGGACAGAGTGTGGAGGAAGTCAGCGGGTCAGACAGCATCTGTGGAAAGCAATGGTTCGAAGGGATCTTGACCAGAAACATTGAAGGACACAAAAATGCTGGAGTAACTCAGCGGGTGGGTCAGGCAGCATCTGTGGAGAACATGGATAGGTGACGTTTCACAGAGTGCTGGAGTAACTCAGTGGATCAGGCAGCATCTGTGGAGAGCATGTGTTTAAGAAGGAACTGCAGATGCTGGAGAATCGAAGGTACTTAATGTTGGCCACTTGGATAGGTGACGTTTCACAGAGTGCTGGAGTAACTCAGTGGGTCAGGCAGCATCTGTGGAGAACATGGATAGATGATGTTTCTATATTTTGACCCAAGATGTGTTTCCATTGCCACAGATGCTGCCTTACTTGCATTTCCAGTTTTATTTCAAGGCACACTACCATGAAAGATCACCTTAAACATTGACTAACACAGCCACCTATGGTTAAAAGGCGGATATAGAACCAACGTACCTCATTCAACTTCTCATTCCAGTGAACAGATCCCTGTAAAGAATGATAAAAACACACATTACCACACAAAACCACCAGGTTGGGAGAGCAGAGACATTTTCCACATCAGCCCCATCAGACAGTTCTCTGAACCATCTATCTTCTTGCCATGCTGAAGTCACCAGAGGGTTCACCTTTACAGGTACTGGCTCCTTGCAACACATAAGATGCAGTGTTTCATCATCAGGACTGGATAAAAGTACACGCGGCTATAAACCAAACCAGCGCAGCAACTATTTATCAACGTTATACAGCACAGAAACAGGCCCAACTCGTTCATGTCCCATCTAAGCTAGTCCCACCTGCCCGCGTTTGGCCCAAACACCTCTGGACCTCATGCTGCCTGTATAATCAAGGACAAGTCTCACCCCAGACACTCCCCTCTCCCATTAGGCTAGAGGCACAGAAGTGTGAACACGCACACCTCCAGATTCAGGGACAGTTTCTTCCCAGCTGTTATCAGGCAACTAGCTGCACCTATCACCAACTAGAGAGCGGTCCCGAGCTGCTATCTACATCATTGGAGACTACTTACAAAATTCTTAAGGGGTTGGACAGGCTAGATGCAGGAAGATTGTTCCCGATGTTGGGGAAGTCCAGGACAAGGGGTCACAGCTTAAGGATAAGGGGGAAATCCTTTAAAACCGAGATGAGAAGAACTTTTTTCACGCAGAGAGTGGTGAATCTCTGGAACTCTCTGCCACAGAGGGTAGTTGAGGCCAGTTCATTGGCTATATTTAAGAGGGAGTTAGATGTGGTCCTTGTGGCTAAGGGGATCAGGGGGTATGGAGAGAAGGCAGGTACGGGATACTGAGTTGGATGATCAGCCATGATCATATTGAATGGCGGTGCAGGCTCGAAGGGCCGAATGGCCTACTCCTGCACCTAATTTCTATGTTTCTATGTCAGGATAATATACAATAAAAGGCTTTTTCACTGTACCTTGGTACACGTGACAATAAACTAAATCCATGTGTCTTTTAAATGTTTAAATGAGTACCCGCTCAACTACTTCTGCTGGCAGCTCTTTCCATGTACCTACCACCCTCTCCGAGTGAAAAGGTGCCCCTCAGGTTCCTATTAAATCTTCTCCCCCTCGTACGGAGAATCTCATCATCCCATTACAGGCCACAGATTGGTACAGCTAACCCACGAGAGCTGGATCCCATGAAGCCTGGTAGACACAAAATGCTGGAGTAACTCAGCGGGCAGCAGCATCTCTGGGGAGAAGGAATGGGTGATGTTTTGGATCGAGACACAAGGGTCTAACTGATATAATGGAGAGAATAATAGAAGAGAGGGGGAAGTGAGCTGGAGAATAGACTTAGGAGTGACACAGTGCATCTACCCGATCTATTCCTCTAATGATTTTATACACTAATGTGTATAATATGTTATATGGTAATATTACTTCATAACAAGTCTTCCTAAGATAAGACAAAAGATGCTGGAGTAACAGCGGGGACAGGCAGCAGCTCTGGAGAGGAACGGGTGACGTTTAAGGTCGAGACCCTTCTTGCATCAGGGTACTAATCTGAAGAAGGGTCTCGACCCATTCCTTTCACTCAATCACTCCAGCATTTTGTGAAGGCTTGAAACACAGCTGAGAACTAGCCCAGCCCAGACATATGACCGGATTTTACTGCAATGCATAGAGACATTTACCTGCTTTAATGCGGAAGACATCAGCGCCCATTACACCTGCTGTGAAAGAGAGAAAGCTGCAATTAGTACATGCTCATACCATGCCAGGACGAACCACATCCCCAGCATATGCTGCGTCAGATTATTTGTTTAACATCAGGTTATTCAGCCGAACGAGATTCCATATTGGAAATCATCATGTTACAGCAGCAAGAGAAACCTTTCGGCTACTTACAGAACTATTTACCGCCTCGCACCATGCCACGCTTCTTTGTCAGCGGCCTTTATGTGTCGACTCTTTGCATACCGTGGGTATGGCAAGCAAAGAATCTCACGGTGACATGTCACAATAAAGTATCATTCATTTTATCAAATAATAAAACATTATTGATTAAACTTGTGAATTAAAAAAAATCCCAGTGCAAAAGGAGACAATTTGGTTATTGAATAGAGCTGCTATTCAATATAAGTGGCGAATCTGTGGAATTCTCTGCCACAGAATGTAGTTGAGACCACACAGTTCATTGGCTATATTTAATAGGGAGTTAGATGTGGCCCTTGCTGCTAAAGGGATCAGGGGGTATGGAGAGAAGGCAGGTATGGGATACTGAGTTGGATGATCAGCCATGATCGTATTGAATGGCGGTGCAGGCTCGAAGGGCCGAATGGCCACTACTCCTGCACCTATTTTCTATGGCTACTTGTGGAAAAAAACTGTTTTTATGTCTTAGTAATAATGTCAAAGGTTGCGCGGAGGGGAGATGGAAAGAGGACGGAGTTGAGGGGAAAATAGATAATAATAATAATATATTTTATTGTCATTGCATATAGGTGCAACGAGATTTGGTATGAAGCTTCCATCCGATAGTCATAACTTAAACTACTAATAAAATTTAGATACCCTGAGAAACACGATTTATAAATATATATATATAGAAAAACAGTCTAATATGTCTGTGCCGGGTCGATGTGTATGAATAGTTCATATGGGTGGGGGGCACTCAGCAGGGCCGGTTCAGAGCAGCAATAGCTCTGGGGATCAGCCATTATTGAATGGCAGAGCAGACTCGGTGGGCAGAGTGAGCTAATTCCTGTAACTTATGACAGAGGCAGCTGAGGAGAGGAATCAGCCAACTTGCCACTCACCAGGTCAATGGGCAGCCAGCCACTGCAGTCTCCAGGCTCAAAGGGTTTCGGCCCGAAACGTCGCCCATTTCCTTCGCTCCATAGATGCTGCCGCACCCGCTGAGTTTCTCCAGCAATTTTGCGTACCTGCAGTCTCCAGGCTTGTCGGCATACCTCCAATAAGAAAAACAAAAGAGATTATTAGCAGCCTGGATTGTGGAGAGTCCCGCAAAACCCGAGGGCTAAGCCCAGAGTCATTCAGAGCGTTCCGTCTTTTCACACGGGGTCAAAGTGAGCTAAGGGTGATCATCACTAGACTCCGGAGCAGGGTTGCATTTGAGAACTGCGCTGTGACCCGAGTTGCGGAAACGTACCACCTCAGCATTCTCCCAGCTCAACAGCTCCCGGCTTCAAACGTCCTGAGAGTTGAGTCACGTCACCTTACTAAGGTAGACAAAAGTGCTGGAGAAACTCAGCCGCGTCTATGGAGCAAAGGAAATGGGCAACGTTTCGGGCCGAAACCCTTCCGGGTTTCGGCCCGAAACGTTGCCTATTTCCAGAAGGATTTCGGGCCCGAAACGTTGAATTTCCAGAAGTGTGCGGCCCCTGTTTCTGGATTCCCCCAACATCGGGAACGTCTGAAGAAGGGTTTCGGCCCGAAACGTTGCCTATTTCCTTCGCTCCATAGACACCGCTGCACCCTCTGAGTTTCTCCAGCACTTTTGTCTACCTTCGATTATCCAGCATCTGCAGTTCCTTCAATCAATCAATCAATCAACCTTTATTGTCGCCTTGCAAGCAACAGTTGTACAGTGCAAAATGAAAAGACGTTTCCCAGTGAATAGCGGAGCATCGCACATGAAATTTAAAACATTTCACACATAATAACAATAAAAAAAACTCTTAATCACCTTACTAAGGAACTACTGAAGCCCAGTGAATCCCTGGGAGAGAAAATAAAATGCACCATACAGGTAAGACCACCCAGCTTGAGCCCAGTACAATGCCACTGCGTGCCTTGGGTATGAATAAAATAACCTAAGATTCCGTGTGAAGAAGGGACCCGACCCAAAACATCACTTACAATACAATGAACTTTATTTTTCCAACTACATTCTATCTTCGTTCCCCCCCCACCCCCGACATCAGACTGAAGAAAGGTCTCGGCCCGAAACGTCACCCATTCCTTCTCTCCAGTGATGCTACCTCACCCGCTGAGTTACTCCAGCATTTTGTGTCTACCTGTCCCTATGCTGTTCTATGTACTTCATCCAAAATAATTCAAATGCAATGGGGTGATCAAGTCTCCCCCCCCCCCCCCCCCCCCCCCCAAATAAATAAGAAACAAGATGCTATCACAGAAAGACAGATTTTTAAGAGATGGACAATATACTCAGTGGCCACTCACCGGTGTTTCAAAGGGCATCACTCCCAAGTCTTTCTCCAGACATCCTACAAAGATGGGGCAAATTTAGTACTGTGAGATATTGCAACATGCCTTACAGCAGTGGTTCACAACCTTGTTTTTTAGCTCATGGCCCCCTTGGGGTCTTTTAATGTTTCTGTGTTCCCCCCCCCCCCCCCCCCCCCCCCCCCGACATCATCAGCGGAAAAAAAGTACTTCAATATTATACCTTCCATAAAAATATCAGTGTCTATTAATTGCCCATATAATTCTATTCCACAAACATTTCAACTGCATAGATTTAAATTTATTAGATCTGAAATTTAGGAGGTAGCCCCATTCATTGAACCGGTGCCCCCCTAAATGTTTGTGCCCCCCCCCCCCCCCCTGAAATTTGCCAGGGCCCCAGGTCGGGAATCACTGCCTTACTGGACCCCAGCTGTACCATCAGAATACTTTGATCAGCACTAGCTGCCAGACGGAACGAGATTGTCATTTGGAGCGATAAATGTTGTCTCAAAAGTTCAGTAGCCCAGCCCACACTTAAACACGGCCGTCAATATATCAGGGCCATTTGCAGAGAGCAGAGGTCTCACTTATTGCCCCAACTGCGTAGGATGTAAATATGGGATGGCATAGAATGATTGTGAACGAGTGGCTAAAGGGTCGACGTGAACTCGGCGGGGCCTGCACCCACACTGTATCTCTCAACTAAGCTAATGTGAATGGGTGATTAATGGTCAGCACTGAATGGGGGTCGAATTCTACAGCGTTTCTCTAAACTGAATGTAAGAGTCCATTATCAACAAGCCAATAACTTCCCTGCCACTGATACGAGTCACCAGACAATTATTTTCTAGATTCTCCCTATCGCCCTTCTTAAATAAAGAAACATTGGCTACCCTATTCTCCTCAGGGACCTGTTTAAGAAGGAAAAATCGAATGCTGCCTCACCCGCTAAGTTTCTCCAGCATTTTTATCTACCTCCTCGGGGACCTGGTCTGTGACTAGAGGATACCTGCAATCTCCTCTCTTAATAACCAGGGACAGGCAGATCTCATCAGGCACTGGGGACATTTTCACTTTAATCTTTGTCATAAGACCCAACACCATTTCCTTAATCTCAAAGTGCCCAAGCAAGTGCAGCAGAGATGCAGCATGGAAACAGGCCCATCGGCCCACCGACATTCGTTCAAACTAGTCATCCCACTTTCTCATCCTCTTCCACACTGTAGATGCCATGTTACAGAGGCCAATTAACCCAATAGCCTTTGGGGTGTGGGAGAAAGCCTTCCTGCCCATCCCACCCCTACTCCAAGCATAGATTCCTTTCTCCTTGCCCTAGCATTCCTACCTGAAGAGGAGGGAGCACTCCAGCACAGGACACATCTGGGCACCAAACCTATAAGGAGAGAAATGGAAGGGTCACCATCACTATTCGGTCAAAATTCCTCGCCAAAACTGCAAAAGCCCGTTGCTGTTCTCAGCACAAGTTATACATCAACTCTATTCAGTCTTATGCTTGTCTATTTTTGTCATCATCTGAACAGCAACAAGAAAACCACTGGAGAATGTGACAGTGTTGGTCACTGCCTTACAGCAGGTCCGGTCTGGTCTGGTCCCGACTACGGGTGCTATCTGTACGGAGCGTGTACACTCTCCCCTGGAGAGTTTTCTACATTTTCCTCCCACACTCCAAAGGCGTACAGGTTTGTAGGTTATTTGCTTGTGTTAAAATGTAAATTGTTCCCAGGATGTAGACTAGGGGGTCAGCATGAACTCGACGGTCTGTTTCCACACAGTATACCTAAAGCCTAAAGCCAGTTACGGTTAGGACTAGATAAAATCAGAGACTTTAGATTAGGGATACAGCGTGGAAACCGAACCTCCAGTCTGCCTATTCCACATCATCCGTTCACAATAGTTCTGTTATCCCACTTTCTCCTCCACTCCTTTCCACACTAGGGGCAATTTACAGAAGCCAATTAGCGTACAAATATGTCTTTGGAATGTGGGAGGAAACCGGTGCACGCGGAGAAAACCCACGCAGTCACGGGGAGAACGTACAAACTTGGTACAGTCGGAATCAAACCCAGGTCTCTGGCACTGTAATTCTACCGTTGCACCACCGTGCTGCTGCTACCAGGCCTGAGGAAGGACACACAGGCACTGGAGAGGATCCAGAGGTTTAGGAGATCGATACAGGAACAATTGGGTTAACGGATGAGGGACGTTTAATGGCTGTAACCTGTACTCAATGGAGCTTGGATGGGGGTTGGATCTCAGTGAATAATGAAAGACTGATTCCTGGGATGTCAGGACTGTCTTATGAAGAAAGACTGGATAGACTTGGTTCATACTCTCTAGAATTTAGGAGATTGAGAGGGGATCTTATAGAAACTTACAAAATTCTTAAGGGGTTGGACAGGCTAGATGCAGGAAGATTGTTCCCGGTGTTGGGGAAGTCCAGGACAAGGGGTCACAGCTTAAGGATAAGGGGGAAATCCTTTAAAACCGAGATGAGAATAACCTTTTTCACACAGAGAGTGGTGAATCTCTGGAACTCTCTGCCACAGAGGGTAGTTGAGGCCACAGTTCATTGGCTATATTTAAGAGGGAGTTAGATGTGGCCCTTGTGGCTAAAGGGATCAGAGGGTATGGAGAGAAGGCAGGTACGGGATACTGAGTTGGATGATCAGCCATGATTATATTGAATGGCGGTGCAGGCTCGAAGGGCCGAATGGCCTACTCCTGCACCTAATTTCTATGTTTCTATGAAAGGCCTAGACAGCATGAATGCAGAGAGGATGTTTCTAGTGGGGGAGCCTAGAACCAGAGAACATGGTCTCAGATTAAGAGGACGCACCTTTAGAGTGGGGATGAGGAGGAATTTGTTTAGCCAAAGGGTAGTGAACCTGTGGAATGAATTGTTACAGACTGCTGTTAGTCAAGTACAATACAGACAATGACACTCACCTGCTGCAGCAACAGAGAATGGCGGAGAGGAACCTGTAAAAATAACAATATTTAGCACAACTGGCAGAAATAGCCTGACCTACTTTGCTTTTAATTGTTAAAACACAATTTGACCGCAGGTCAGTGCTACTCAGTTAGAAAGTATCTACAATGATGATGTAGAAAGAGAGAATTCATCCAAAGCATCATTGTAGCACTGGTCATGTGAAAATATTGCCCTCTTTCCCACTGTGTTATACTGCAGCAACCATTGTAGAACAAACAATGTTTTAATCAGTGGGACAATTACCAGTCGACCAACATACCCCATCTACACTAGTCCCACCTGCCTATACTTGGATCATTTTGCAGCGAAGTCGAAGTCTGAAGAAGGGTTTTCGGCCCGAAACGTTGCCTATTTCCTTCGCTCCATAGATGCTGCTGCACCCGCTGAGTTTCTCCAGCATTTTTGTCTACCTGCACTTGGACCATATTCCTCTAAAGATTTCCTATTGATGTACCTGTCCAAATATGTCTTAAACATTACGACAGTACCAGCTTCAACTACCTCCTCCAGCAAGCATTTCAATATACCAACCACCCTCTGTAAAAAAAAATAGATAACTGGAACACTTTAGCCCAAGCTGCAGAGACAGAATATTGAATATACACAAACACCACTTGGATGTGCATTTTAAGAAATGCAAATCTGTGGATCTTGCCTCAATTGATTGAACAAATGGGGAGTGGTTAAAACTTTTATGGTTCTATGTTCTAGGGAAGAATGCTTAAATATAGGCAAGTCCGTATAACTAGTAAAGACACAAAGCGCTAGAGTTCTCATAAGTGCAAGGAGCAGAATTAGGCCATTCGGCCCATCAAGTCTACTCCACCATTGAATCATGGCGAATCTATCTTATCCCATAACCCCTGACACCCGTATTAATCAAGAATAACTCAGGGGTCAGGCAGCATTTCTGGCGAATATGGATAGGTGATGTTTTGACCTGAAACGTCACCGATCCATGTTTCCCAGAGATGCTGCCCGAATCCCCAGAGTTACTCCAGCACTCTCTTTTTTTTTTGTAAACCAGCATTTGCAGTTCCTCGTTTTTACATATGTGATCTTACCTCCTTCAAAATGCGCACTAGCGGCATCTGTAACTGAAAAGAAAGTAATTCATTGTTACAAAAATCCTTCCAAGTAAAACTTTTAAACAACAGCCAAATCGCGATACAGACAGGAATGAAAACCTACAGTAACTAAATCATATGCAATTAGGGGAAAAAGTCAGATTAATCTACTATTAATCACGCTGCAATCCAGAGCAGACAAGGGTATTCGATCCAATTTGTGATCCCAGCTACAAAGACAGACATGTGCAGCAATTCATTCTTCCCCCGCACAATTAAAGCATGGAATAATCTCCACCCTACTATAGTTACCCAACCAGATGCAACTACATTTAAAGTAGCTCTTTCTTCCCAATAACCCTTTCTGGCTTAATTCCTCCCTCCACCACCTCCAGTTTAACATAGAAAATAGGTGCAGGAGTAGGCCATTCGGCCCTTCGAGCCTGCACCGCCATTCAATATGATCATGGCTGATCATCCAACTCAGTATCCTGTACCTGCCTTCTCTCCATACCCCCTGCTCCCTTTAGCCACAAGGGCCACATCTAACTCCCTTTTAAATATAGCCAACGAACTGTGGCCTCAACTACCTTCTGTGGCAGAGAATTCCACAGATTCACCACTCTCCATGTGAAAAATGTTTTCCTCATCTCGGTCCTAAAAGATTTCCCCCTTACCCTTAAACTGTGTGGACCCCTTGCCCTGGACTTCCCCAACATCGGGAACAATCTTCCTGCATCTAGCCTGTCCAACCTCTTAAGAATTTTGTAAGATCCTCCCTCAATCTTCTAAATTCTAGCGAGTACAAGCCGAGTCTATCCAGTCTTTCTTCATATGAAAAAGTTCTGACATTTTAGGAATCAGTCTGGTGAGCCTTCTCTGTGCTCCCTCTATGGCAAGAATGTCTTTCCTCAGATTAGGAGACCAAAACTGTATGCAATACTCCAGGTGTGGTCTCACCAAGACCCTGTACAACTGCAGTAGAACCTCCCTGCTCCGATACTAAAATCCTCTATGGCAAGAATGTCTTTCCTCAGATTGGGAGACCAAAACTGTACGCAATACTCCAGGTGTGGTCTCACCAAGACCCTGTGCAACTGCAGTAGAACATTTCTGCTCCTATACTCCTCTATGGCAAGAATGTCCAACCCCTTAAGAATTTTGTAAGTTTCTATAAGATCCCCCCTCAATCTTCTGAATTCTAGCAAGTACAAGCCGAGTCTATCCAGCCTTTCTTCATATGAAAGTCCTGACATCCCAGGAATCAGTCTGGTGAGCCTTCTCTGTACTCCCTCTATGGCAAGAATGTCTTCCCTCAGATTAGGAGACCAAAATTGTACGCAATACTGCAGGTGTGGTCTCACCAAGACCCTGTACAACTGCAGTAGAACCTCCCTGCTCCTAGACTCAAATCCTCTATGGCAATAATGTCCTTCCTCAGATTGGGAGACCAAAACTGTACGCAATACTCCAGGTGTGGTCTCACCAAGACCCTGTACAACTGCAGTAGAACATTTCTGCTCCTATACTCCTCTATGGCAAGAATGTCCAACCCCTTAAGAATTTTGTAAGTTTCTATAAGATCCCCCCTCAATCTTCTGAATTCTAGCGTGTACAAGCCGAGTCTATCCAGTCTTTCTTCATATGAAAAAGTTCTGACATTTTAGGAATCAGTCTGGTGAGCCTTCTCTGTGCTCCCTCTATGGCAACAATGTCTTTCCTCAGATTAGGAGACCAAAACTGTACGCAATACTGCAGGTGTGGTCTCACCAAGACCCTGTACAACTGCAGTAGAACCTCCCTGCTCCGATACTAAAATCCTCTATGGCAAGAATGTCTTTCCTCAGATTGGGAGACCAAAACTGTACGCAATACCCCAGGTGTGGTCTCACCAAGACCCTGTACAACTGCAGTAGAACATTTCTGCTCCTATACTCCTCTATGGCAAGAATGTCCAACCCCTTAAGAATTTTGAAAGTTTCTATAAGATCCCCCCTCAATCTTCTGAATTCTAGCGAGTACAAGCCGAGTCTATCCAGTCTTTCTTCATATGAAAGTCCTGCCATCCCAGGAATCAGTCTGGTGAACCTTCTCTGTACTCCCTCTATGGAAAGAATGTCTTTCCTCAGATTAGGAGACCAAAACTGTACGCAATACTCCAGGTGTGGTCTCACCAAGACCCTGTACAACTGCAGTAGAACCTCCCTGCTCCTAGACTCAAATCCTCTATGGCAATAATGTCTTTCCTCAGATTAGGAGACCAAAACTGTACGCAATACTCCAGGTGTGGTCTCACCAAGACCCTGTACAACTGCAGTAGAACCTCCCTGCTCCTAGACTCAAATCCTCTATGGCAATAATGTCTTTCCTCAGATTAGGAGACCAAAACTGTACGCAATACTCCAGGTGTGGTCTCACCAAGACCCTGTACAACTGCAGTAGAACCTCCCTGCTCCTAGACTCAAATCCTTTTGCTATGAATGCTAACATACCATAAGATCCCCCCCCCTCAATCTTCTAGTTGCAGGGATTGAATCATTGACCATGCTCAAACATCACTTGTATTTTAAAGTAGGTACGTTTGTTTCATTTATATAGCACGTTTTAAGCCAACTCGCATTGACACTAAAGTGCTTTACATAAAATAAATAATAAGTTTCCATACAAACCATAGAAAAAGGTTTAAAAAAAAACCCCAAACAAGAGGGAGAGAACAGAGAAGAACAGAAAACCTTCACCCCTGAGTACAACCTATGTTGCATTTATATAGCACGTTTTAAGTCAACTCACATTGACACCAAAGTGCTTTTTTACATCAAATATAATAATTTTACATACAAACCATAGAAAAAGGTTTAAAAAAAATCCAAAAGGGCGAGAACAAAACAGAAAACCTTCACCCATTGAGCACAAACCTCCCTTTTAAACTACAGGAGTTTAACTCTCATCTCAGAACTTTGTATGTCTTAATCACGTTGAGATCATTACAGGTCTGTGATAAAGAGTTCATCATAGAGAGAGGGAAAAGCGAAAAAGCGGGCGCATCGTGAAAGGTGGGGACAAAATAATCACACGGGGTGAAAGCTGGAGGGCGGCACGACATGTTTAGATGTTGGTTGTGGGAGAGGGGAGTCGGGGGGGAGAGGATGGCGGCGGATTGTCCTTACCCCCCCCCCCCCCCCCCCTTCTCCCTCACCCACCTTCTCCTGCCCCGCAGCCGCCATTAATAATAGATAAACATCGGCCGCATCGTGAAAGGTGGGGACAAAATAATCACACGGGGTGAAAGCTGGAGGGCGGCACGACATGTTTAGATGTTGGTTGTGGGAGAGGGGAGTAGGGGGGGAGAGGATGGCGGCGGATTGTCCTTCCCCCCCCCCTCCTCCTTCTCCCTCACCACCACCATCACCCCCGCAGCCGCCATTAATAATAGATAAACATCGGCCGCATCGTGAACGGTGGGGACAAAATAACCACACAGGGTGAAAGCTGGAGGGCGGCACGACATGTTTAGATGTTGGTTGTGGGAGAGGGGAGTCGGGTGGGAGAGGATGGCGGCGGATTGTCCTTCCCCCCCCCTCCTCCTTCTCCCTCACCACCTCCATTACTCACCTGGACCGTGTGTGTGTGGGTGACACAAAATGGCCGACGTCCCGCCGCCGGCGCCTCTTATACCCCGCCGCGGTGCACCACGGGTCGCCGCTTGCCCCGCCCCCCCGCCAATTTTGAAACATGTTCACACACAAATGCTGGAGAATAGAATAGAATAGAATAGAAACATAGAAACTAGGTGCAGGAGTAGGCCATTCGGCCCTTCGAGCCTGCACCGCCATTCAATATGATCATGGCTGATCATCCAACTCCGTATCCCGTACCTGCCTTCTCTCCATACCCCCTGATCCCCTTAGCCACAAGGGCCACATCTAACTCCCTCTTAAATATAGCCAATGAACTGTGTGGCCTCAACTACCCTCTGCGGCAGAGAGTTCCAGAGATTCACCACTCTCTGTGTGAAAAAAGTTCTTCTCATCTCGGTTTTAAAGGATTTCCCCCTTATCCTTAAGCTGTGATCCCTTGTCCTGGACTTCCCCAACATCGGGAACAATCTTCCTGCATCTAGCCTGTCCAACCCCTTAAGAATTTTGTACGTTTCTATAAGATCCCCTCTCAATCTCCTAAATTCTAGAGAGTATAAACCAAGTCTATCCAGTCTTTCTTCACAAGACAGTCCTGACATCCCAGGAATCAGTCTGGTGAACCTTCTCTGCATTCCCTCTATGGCAATAATGTCCCTCCTCAGATTTGGAGACCAAAACTGTACGCAATACTCCAGGTGTGGTCTCACCAAGACCCTGTACAACTGCAGTAGAACCTCCCTGCTCCTATACTCAAATCCTTTTGCAATGAAAGCTAACATAACATTTGCTTTCTTTACTGCCTGCTGCACCTGCATGCCTACCTTCAATGACTGGTGTACCGTGACACCCAGGTCTCGCTGCATCTCCCCCTTTCCCAATCGGCCACCATTTAGATAATAAATAGAATAGTTTCTTTATTGTCATTGTAACATGAACCATGTACAACAAAATTAAAAAATGTCAGCCAGTCAGTGCACCGTTCAAACATTTCTAAAAGCTAACGATACATACAAGATAAAATATTAAAAGATAAACAACTAAAATAAATATCATGAAAATAGCACGCATAAACACCCAACCCTCCATCCTTCTGTCGATTTCACAGTGTACCACAGTCCCTTAGTATGTATCGCCCCTGCGTTCCTTGGCGGCTACATTTAGTGCTTTTATAGCAGTGGGGTAAAAACTGTTTTTAAGTCTGTTTGTCCTTGTCCTTGTAGATCTGTACCGTCTGCCGTCCGGGGTGGGAAATGTCCTTTATAATACTCTGGGATTTTTTGATGCAGCGGGAACTGTGTAAGTCCTCCAAGATAAGGAGAGGGCAGCCGACAATCCTCTGGGCGTTGTCAATGGCCCTCTGGAGCGCTCAGCGAGGGCAGCAAAAGGGGGAGAAATGTGAAGTTTATTGTGCAGAAACTACAGAGGGCTATAATAAAGGTACAAGAGTGGTCATATAAATGGCGATTCAAATTTTCTGTGGAAAAAAACAAAGATAATGTTTTTTACTAGGAAGAAAATTGGTAGTGAGGTAAAACTAAAATTATATAACCAGGAATTGGAGAGAGTAAAATACTATAAATGTTTAGGTTTATGGTTTGATGAGAGGATTACAAGGATGGTTCATATTCAGAAAGTAGTGGACAAATGTGAGAAGATACTTAATATAATGAGATGTGATTGGGGAGCAGATAGAACAACTTTTATAGGCTATATACACTGGGTTAATTAGATCTGTGTTAGGTTATGGTTGTGTGGTGTATGGGTCCACATCAAGTACTTCTCTTAAGAAAATAGACAACATTCAATATCGGGCATTGAGAATATGTACAGGTGCAATAAAAACAACTCCAACAGCAGCATTACAGGTTGAAATGGGGGAGATGCCTCTAGAGATGAGAGGGACATTATTGCCATAGAGGGAGTGCAGAGACGGTTCACCAGACTGATTCCTGGGATGTCAGGACTGTCTTATGAAGAAAGACTGGATAGACTTGGTTTATACTCTCTAGAATTTAGGAGATTGAGAGGGGATCTTACAGAAACTTACAAATTTCTTAAGGAGTTGGACAGGCTAGATGCAGGAAGATTGTTCCCGATGTTAGGGAAGTCCAGGACAAGGGGTCACAGCTTAAGGATAAGGGGGAAATCCTTTAAAACCGAGATGAGAAGAACTTTTTTTCACACAGAGAGTGGTGAATCTCTGGAACTCTCTGCCACAGAGGGTAGTTTGAGGCCAGTTCATTGGCTATATTTAAGAGGGAGTTAGATGTGGCCCTTGTGGCTAAGGGGATCAGGGGGTATGGAGAGAAGGCAGGTACGGGATACTGAGTTGGATGATCAGCCATGATCATATTGAATGGCGGTGCAGGCTCGAAGGGCCGAATGGCCTACTCCTGCACCTAATTTCTATGTTTCTATGATACAGCTTTCATTGAATTACTGGATTAACCTACAGGGCCACAGTCAAGAACACCCAGCACAAGTTACTGTCAAACCATGCTGGGAAAAGGAGAGTGGGAAACAAAAAGTTTTGGATGGGCAGTGACCCAGAGAGCATTACAAATCAGCATAGCACAATTAAATGTGGTTCCAACAGTTCCATTACCTTCAATTCCACCTTGGATACTTCCAGATGCAACAGTAGACTTTACAATATTAGAACAGAAAAACAAGGATAAACAGCATATGTATAATTCATTCATCATACTGGAATACATTGACAGATACTCCAGCTTTGTCCAAATTTATACAGATGCATCAAAAGATTCAGTAGATAAAGTAGGAGTAGCATTTATTGTACCAGAATTTCACATCAAAGTAGGGAAAAGGATCAATAATGAGGTCTCAGTATACACGGGTGAAATTATTGCAATATTGTTAGCAGTACAGTGGGTCGAGGATACCAGGCCTTTAAGGACAGTTATTTGTTCAGATTCAGGTTTAGCAATAAAGAGTTTACAGCACAGCCATTCAGACAGTAGACCAGACATTTTGATTGAAATACAACAAACACTATTCAGAATTAAAATGATGGGGCTTACAGTCATATTTTTATGGGTACCAGCACACATTGGCATTAGAGGAAACGGAAATGGCAGATAAGGTAGCAAAAGAGGTAACAAAAAGAAGTAAGATTGATTTAAGTATTAACATAGGTAAAACTGAAATCAGAGACATTATTAAGCAAAGACTGAAGGAAGGATGGGAGGACTTCTCAGCGACTTCTCCCGCCCGAGTTGCGGGGTCGAAGAGCTCCTGGAGCGGGGCCTGACATCACCGCCCCGCGCGGCTTGGAATGGCCGCGGGACTCTGCGAGCGCACGCCGGGGGCTCTAACACCAAGACCCGGTGTGCGACCTCGCACCACCCGGCGTGGCTTTAATGGCCGCGGGACAATTGCCATCGCCAGCCGGGGGCTTTGACTTTGACTCTGACATCGGGGGGGGGGAGAGTGCAGTGGAGAGATAAGTTTATTTGGCCTTCCATCACAGCGATGTGATGGATGTTTATGTAAATTATGTTGTGTCTTGGGTCTATTTGTTTGTAATGTATGGCTGCAGAAACGGCATTTCGTTTGGACCTCAAGGGGTCCAAATGACAATTAAATGTATCTTGTATCTATCTTGTATCTATATATCATTAAAAAAAATTGCAGGAAGAGCGGAAAGGACGGTGGTTCTACAGAGTCCAGAGGAAAGTGGGAGAAATGAGGAGACCGTCATTTCAAGAATCAGATTTGGACACACTGGTCTGAACAGTACACTTTTTAAAATAGGCAAGCATAATACAGGCAGATGTGAATACTGTGGGCAAGAAGAGACAATAGACCATGTCATTATACATTGTGAGATGTATAAGGAAGAAAGAAGATCATATTGAATGGCGGTGCAGGCTCGAAGGGCCGAATGGCCTACTCCTACACCTAATTTCTATGTTTCTATGTTTCTATGTTTCTAAGACAAATGAGTGAACGATTCAGAAAAGAAAAAATACAATTTGATTTAATAGATATTTTACAAAATAATTCATATGTGCTATGAAATCCTATTGCTTTTTCTCAGGGTAACCAATTTGTTCGTAAAGATATAGGTTATTAGTATATAAGTTATAATGTTATTTGATCCACACTCCATACCAGTTGGTGGCGGTAATGCACTAAAAAGTTTTGCCAACCGCGAAAAAAAACTACATAGAAGGAGAAGTGATTGCAAAGATCAGGAATGGCAACAATACTTTTTTTCCCCCCTTTTAAAATTTTTTTAAAATAAATTTTATTTTTATTAGCAGTACAGTAAATCACATTAATACGTCGCATATATCTTATTACATTATGTTGTACCACTTCATTTTTTGAGCTTTAAAAAAGATAGAAATAAAAGAAGTAAGGAAAGTAAGCAAGAATCGTGAAGGTGCAGGAAAGTGTTGGGAGAAGAGAAACCCTTAGGGAAGGAATTAGAGAAGGGAAGAGAAATAAGACCCTAGAAAGAAAAGAAAAAAAAAGAAGAAAGGAAAATCAATTGCTCTATTGTAACCCAAGACTCCGCAAAAAAGGATATAGCAACCGTGTTTTTATTAAATATTTATTTTATACCCCCCGTTTCCAGGTCTTGGTAGCCTTTATGTTATAACTTATTATTGCACCTTATGCTTGTAATAGTTCCATAAATGCAGACCACGTCTTTTGGAAGTGATCTGCTTTGCCGGCTAGGAGGAGATTCTTAAGGGGATGGACAGGCTAGATGCAGGAAGATTGTTCCCGATGTTGGGGAAGTCCAGGACAAGGGGTCACAGCTTAAGGATAAGGGGGAAATCCTTTAAAACCGAGATGAGGAGAACTTTTTTCACACAGAGAGTGGTGAATCTCTGGAACTCTCTGCCACAGAGGGTAGTTGAGGCCAGTTCATTGGCTATATTTAAGAGGGAGTTAGATGTGGCCCTTGTGGCCAAGGGGATCAGAGGGTATGGAGAGAAGGCAGGTACGGGATACTGAGTTGGATGATCAGCCATGATCATATTGAATGGCGGTGCAGACTCGAAGGGCCGAATGGCCTACTCCTGCACCTAATTTCTATGTTTCTATGTTTCTATGTTATGTTATAACTTATTATTGCACCTTATGCTTGTAATAGTTCCATAAATGCAGACCACGTCTTTTGGAAGTGATCTGCTTTGCCTGCTAGGAGGAGTCTCATCTCTTCCAAGTATAATGTTTCGAACATGTTTGAAAGCCACATTTTTGTTGTTGGTATTGGAGCATTTTTCCAAAATTTAAGTATAAGCTTTTTTCTGATTATTAGCCCATAATTAAGTAAATTCTTTTGAAACAGATTTAATTCTGGGTTACCTTCCGATATTCCAAAAATGGCAAAAATACTGGGCACAGGAGACAAAGGGGAAACACCTCTATTCGCTACAAAATGAGTGGGCATTACAGCAAGAAGAGGGGGGAAACAGGTAGTATTAACAAGATTGAGGATAGGACACACTCACCTGAACAGCACATTAAAAATATTGGGAAAACTCCCTACTGGGCTGTGTGAGGAATGCCATCAACCAGAAACAGTTCAAGTCAAGTCATGTTTATTTGTCACATACACATACGAGATGTGCAGTGAAATGAAAGTGGCAATGCTCGCGGACTTTTGTGCAAAAAGACAAACAACAAAACAACCAAACAAACTATAAACACAATCATAACACACTTATACCTTTACATAATAAATAATGGAAGGGAAAACGTTCAGTAGAGTTAGTCCATGGTGAGATAGGCGTTTACAGTCCGAATAGCCTCTGGGAAGAAACTCCTTCTCAACCTCTCTGTTCTCACCGCATGGCAACGGAGGCGTTTGCCTGACCGTAGCAGCTGGAACAGTCCGTTGCAGGGGTGGAAGGGGTCTCCCATGATATTGTTGGCTCTGGAGTTGCACCTCCTGATGTATAGTTCCTGCAGGGGGGCAAGTGAAGTTCCCATAGTGCGTTCGGCCGAACGCACTACTCTCTGCAGAGCCTTCTTGTCCTTGGCAGAGCAATTCCCAAACCAGATGGTAATGTTCCCGGACAAGATGCTTTCCACCGCCACTGCGTAGAAGCACTGGAGGATCCTCGGAGACACTCTGAATTTCCTCAAATGCCCGAGGTGGTAAAGGCGCTGCCTTGCCTTACTCACCAGTGCTGAGGCGTTTGATGCCCATGTCATATCCTCAGAGATGTGGACTCCCAGATATTTAAAACAGTTCACCCTATCCACAGGATCCCCATTTATCCTCAATGGAGTGTACGTCCTCGGATGATGTGCCCTCCTAAAGTCCATGAAGATTGAGAGGGGATCTTATAGAAACTTACAAAATTCTTAAGGGGTTGAACAGGCTAGATGCAGGAAGATTGTTCCCGATGTTAGGGAAGTCCAGGACAAGGGGTCACAGCTTAAGGATAAAGGGGAAATCCTTTAAAACCGAGATGAGAAGAACTTTTTTCACACACAGAGGGTGGTGAATCTCTGGAACTCTCTGCCACAGAGGGTAGTTGAGGCCACACAGTTCATTGACTATATTTAAGAGGGAGTTAGATGTGGCCCTTGTGGCTAAGGGGATCAGGGGGTATGGAGAGAAGGCAGGTACGGGATACTGAGTTGGATGATCAGCCATGATCATATTGAATGGCGGTGCAGGCTCGAAGGGCCGAATGGCCTACTCCTGCACCTAATTTCTATGTTTCTATGTTTCTATGATGCATGCCCTAGTTGCATGTAGGAGATATGAGACTGAAAGACGATTTATGATCATTGAAATGAGGAAAATTGGATTGACAGAAATATCAGTAAAGAGCATTCTAGAGTGTGGAGGGAACGGAAAAGGAATAAAGTTGTTGTTTGATTTCTTGAGGGCCTCTGGGCATATAAAAAGGATCTAATATAAAGACATGAGTACTGTGGAATAAAGCCAGAAGGTGGCGGCAATGCAACATTGCGGATGCCGGCTGCCGGCTGCCGTAAAACTCCAAAGAAGAAGTAGAAGAAGATATTGCAAAGGACTAAAACTGCATGCTTGCTTCCCTCTGAAAAGTCTGTCAGGGGGGGGCAAGTTTAAAATTGGCCCCATGCTATTTTTGGCGCGGTTTTGCAAAGGGGCCAAACCAGGTGGTGACTGATGCACCCCCTTTTATATATATATATATATGCACCCCCTTAAATCTCGTATAGATTGCTTCCTATGTGAGATTTGGTGACATGGTGACACTTGCCCACATCTAGAAACATAGAAACATAGAAATTAGGTGCAGGAGTAGGCCATTCGGCCCTTCGAGCCTGCACCATTCACCATTCAATATGATCATGGCTGATCATCCAACTCAGTATCCCGTACCTGCCTTCTCTCCATACCCCCTGATCCCTTTAGCCACAAGGGCCACATCTAACTCCCTCTTAAATATAGCCAATGAACTGTGGCCTCAACTACCCTCTGTGGCAGAGAGTTCCAGAGATTCACCACTCTCTGCGTGAAAAAAGTTCTTCTCATCTCGGTTTTAAAGGATTTCCCCTTTATCCTTAAGCTGTGACCCCTTGTCCTGGACTTCCCCAACATCGGGAACAATCTTCCTGCATCTAGCCTGTCCAACCCCTTAAGAATTTTGTAAGTTTCTATAAGATCCCCCTCTCAATCTTCTAAATTCTATTTTTGCTTTACATAAATGACATCCATTTGACCTGTTTTTAAACATTTACAGAATGTTAAATCAAGTCAAGTCAAGTTTATTCGTCCCATACACATACGAGATGTGCAGTGAAATGAAAAGTGGCAAAAGGAGGGGGTAAAATAATCACATGGGGCTGAAAGCTGGAAGGCGGCACGACATGCTTAGGTGTTGGTTGTGGGAGAGGGGAGTCAGGGGAGAGAGGATGGCAGTGGATTGTCCCTCTCCCCCCCCCCCCCCCCTTCAAGTCAAGTCAAGTCAAGACATAGATTACAAGACCTACACCAAACCCAAACCAATTAGAAACTGCATGCTTGCTTCCCTCTGAAAAGTCTGCTAGGGGGGCAAGTTTAAAATGGCCGCCCCAGGGCCCATGCTACTTTTGGCGCGCTTTTGCAATGGGCCAAACAAGGTGGTAATATAAAAATAATAAAAAACTTTATTATGGACTCGCGGTCCCATCTCCTCCCCCCCCCCCCCCCCTTCCCCTTCCTCTCTCTCTTGCACCACTCCCCGCTACCCCTCTCCCTTCCCCCTCATCTCCTCTCTCCACCTCTAACATCCCCTCCCCCCCTCTTCCTGCCCTCCCCGCTCTCCTCCCACTCCCCACTCTCCACCCCCTCTCCCTCCCCCCCCCCTCTCCCCCACCCCCTCTCTCCTCTCCCTCCCCAATCTCTCCCCATTCCTCCCCCTCCCTCTCTCTCTCTCCGCCCTCTCTTCCCCCACCCATCTCTCCCCTTCCCCCATCCTCCTCTCCCACCTCTAACATCCCCTCCCCCCCTCCTTCCTGCCCTCCCCGCTCTCCTCTCCACTCCCCACTCTCCACCCCCTCCCCCTCCCCCCACCCTGCCTCCTCTCCCTCCCCAATCTCTCTCCCCTCCCCTCTCTCTCCCTCTTCCCCCACCCCTCTCTCCCCTTCCCCTCTCTCCTCTCTCCACCTCTAACTCCCCCCCTCCCCCCCCCTCCCCCCCCCCCCTTCTGCCCTCCCCGCTCTCCTCCCACTCCCACTCTCCACCCCCCTCCTCCTCCCCACCCTGCTCTCCTCTCCCTCTCCCAATCTCTCCCCATACCTCCTCCCCCTCTCCCCTCCCTCTCCTCTCCTTCCCCCCCCCTCCTCTCTCCCCTTCCCCTCATCTCCTCTCTCCACCTCTAACATCCCCTCTCCCCCCCCCCCTTCCTGCCCTCCCCGCTCTCCTCCCCACTCCCCACTCTTCTCCCCCACCCTGCTCTCCTCTCCCTCCCCAATCTCTCCCCATTCCTCCTCTCCCTCTCCCCCTCCCTCTCTTCCCCCCCCCCCTCCTCTCTCCCCGTCCCCTCATCTCCACTCTCCAACTCTAACATCCCCTCTCCCCCCCCCCCCCCTTCCTGCCCTCCCCGCTCTCCTCCCACTCCCCACTCTCTCCACCCCCTCCCTCTCCCCCCACCCTGCTCTCCTCTCCCACCCAATCCCTCCCCATTCCTCCTCCCCCCCCTCCCCTCCCTCTCTCTCCCCCTTCCCTCTCTCTCCACCCTCTCTTCCCCCTACCCCTCTCACCACTTCCCCTGCACGTCTTTGGAGTGTGGGAGGAAACCAGAGATCCCGGAGAAAACCCACGCAGGTCACAGAAGGATGAGAGGGGGGAGGGACCTCATTGAAACTTGCCGAATAGTGAATGGCAAGTTAGTGGATGTGAAGAGGATGTTTCCACTAGTGGGAGAGTCTAGGACTAGAGGTCATAGGCTCGGAATTAAAGGACATTCCTTTAGGAAGGAGATGAGGAGGCATTTCTTTAGTCAGAGGGTGGTGAATCTGTGGAATTCTTTGCCACAGACGGCTGTGGAGGCCACAAGTCAATGCCTTACCTCTCTGAGCTGCTCCACCCATACGCTCCTGCCCGGTCCCTCAGGTCAGCTGGTCAGCTGCTCCTGGAGGTACCGAGGTCTAGTCGGAGGCTCAGAAGGGATAGAGCCTTCTCTGTTGCTGCTCCGGCACTCTGGAACACCCTGCCGTTGCACATCAGACAGGCCCCCCTCACTGTCCATCTTCAAATTCAGTGTTAAAACACATTTGTACTCCCTGGCTTTTGACCATGCCTGAGACTTTGCTTCTGTTTGTGGTGTTTTTGATGTTTCTTTATTTTACATGTCTTTTCCTACTATTTCTTTTGATTGTTATTTTTGGGTGTATTAACTTTTTTGTCAATGATTAGTGATGTACAGCACTTTGTTGCAGCTATGTTTGTTTTTAAAGTGCTCTATAAATAAAATTATTATTATTAATGGATATATTTAAGGCAGAGATAGATAGATTCTTGATTAGTGCGGGTGTCAGGGGTTACGGGGTGAATGGGGTTAGGAGGGAGAGATAGATCAGCCATGATTGAATGGCGGAGTAGACTTGATGGGCCGAATGGCCTAATTCTGTATGACCTTACCAGCTCCGTCTCTGTAATCATAAATATCACAAACAAAAAGAGCAGTGATGCCACCAATTGCTCTGGGGAATATCCTGTATACATTTCCACACATTGTGAAAAACAACTGCTCACCGACACCATGCTTCCTGTTCAGTAATGCTGTGTTCACACAATGCCTCTTTCTAAATGATTGCATTAACAAGCTGTTATGTGATATTTTTTTTTATCAATCAGGGTTAGAAAGTTCATCATTTCTGTGCCATGAGTTCTACTCAATTCTTGGATTGAGTGGGAAATACCATACAATACTATTGCCGAGCTGGGGGGGGTTGTTCTGATGAAAGGGTTTTGTATTTGAAATGTGCTCTGCTTTTCCTTCCACACATGCTGCCTGACCTGCTGAGTTTCTCCAGCATTTCTCTGTTTTTATTTCGGATTTCCAGCATCTGCATTTTGTTCCAGCTAATGGTATGTTAGCTTTCATTGCAAAAGGATTTGAGTCTAGGAACACGGAGGTTCTACTGCAGTTGTACAGGGTCTTGGTGAGACCACACCTGGAGTATTGCGTACAGTTTTGGTCTCCAAATCTGAGGAAGGACATTATTGCCATAGAGGGAGTGCAGAGACGGTTCACCAGACTGATTCCTGGGATGTCAGGACTGTCTTATGAAGAAAGAATGGATAGACTTGGTTTATACTCTCTAGAATTTAGGAGATTGAGAGGGGATCTTATAGAAACTTACAAAATTCTTAAGGGGTTGGACAGGCTAGATGCAGGAAGATTGTTCCCGATGTTAGGGAAGTCCAGGACAAGGGGTCACAGCTTAAGGATAAGGGGAAAATCCTTTAAAACCGAGATGAGAAGAACTTTTTTCACACAGAGAGTGGTGAATCTCTGGTACTCTCTGCCACAGATGGTAGTTGAGGCCAGTTCATTGGCTATATTTAAGAGGGAGTTAGATGTGGCCCTTGTGGCTAAAGGGATCAGGGGGTATGGAGAGAAGGCAGGTACAGGTTACTGAGTGGACGATCAGCCATGATCCTATTGGATGGTGGTGCAGGCTCGAAGGGCCGAATGGCCTCTACTCCTGCACCTATTTTCTATGTTTCTATGTAAGGGTCTCGATCCGAAACGTCACCCATTCACCTGCCACGTTTTGTCCTGCTCTCCCCTCTTCCACCTATCTTCTCCCTCCCCTCCCCCCCAATCAGTTCTTCAGATTCAGATTAAAATTGAATCTGAATCTGAATCTGAAGAAGGGTCTCGACCCTAAAGGCCATGTTACCTGGAGATGCTGCCTGATCAGCCGAGCGACTCCAGCTCTTTGTGTCCACAGTCTAATCTATCGAGTTATTTACAAATGAGGCACGCGGTTCTTTTATTATCTGCTCTGGAAACAAAGAAAACCAACGCAGGCATTTCCTTTCCACTTCTAATCCCAACCCTCACATTAAAAGCCCGGTGTAAACACAAGTATAATGTTTGCTGGAAATGGGACTAGAATGTCCCCTTTCTCTGAGTTGCCACACAACCAGCATTCAGAGCACATATCCTATTTCAATCAGCAGTCGAAAAATAACTTTCCTGCAAGCTTCCTTCCCCAATTGAGCCAGAGCATAAAGTTGGGTAATTTGTGCAAACACTGACATGTATTGCCAGAGACAGCGCAGTGCGGCATTTTGAGGTGTGGTAAGATAACGACATGCCAAATAAGGTGGGGAAGCGGATGAAATGATTTGATTTGATTGAACTTCAGAATATTTGCCCTTGGTGTTGCTTCAAGCGACTGTTTTCCAGAAGCACAAATGGCGCCCATAGAAAAGATTCAAGATTCAGGATTCAATTTAATTGTCATTTGGACCCCTTGAGGTCCAAACGAAATGCCGTTTCTGCAGCCATACATTACAAACAAATAGACCCAAGACACAACATAATTTACATAAACATCCATCACATCGCTGTGATGGAAGGCCAAAAACACTTATCTCTCCACTGCACTCTCCCCCCCCCCGATGTCAGAGTCAAAGTCAAAGCCCCCGGCTGGCGATGGCGATTGTCCCGCGGCCATTAAAGCCACGCCGGGTGGTGCAAGGTCACACACCGGGTCTTGGTGTTAGAGCCCCCGGCGTGCGCTCGCAGAGTCCCGCGGCCATTCCAAGCTGCGCGGGGTGGTGGTGTCAGGCCCCGCTCCAGGAGCTCTTCGACCCCGCAACTCGGGCGGGAGAAGTCGCCGTTGCAGGAGCCCTGAAAAGCGGTCTCCCTCCAGGGACCCGCGGGCTCCCGGTGCCGCCGTCCGCCAGACCCGCAGTTGCAGCCTCCGAATCTCCGGAGGTCGGGCCGCAGCAGCGCTCCACCACCGTTCCACCCAATAGAATCAGTTTACAATTACAGAGAGTTAGGAGGCTAGATTTTCCATTGAGCTGCTCCATGTGTAGGAAGGAACTGCAGATACACCGAAGATTCTGGAGTAACACACCTGGACAGGCAGCATTTCTGGAGAGAAGGAATGGGTGATGTTTCGTTTCAGTTCGAGACCCTTCTTCAGACTGAGAGTCAGGGGAGGGGGAGACATAGAGGAATGGGAGGGTAAGGGGACGATGATCTCTCCCGACTCTCATTCTGAAGAAAGGGCAATAGACAATAGAGGCCATTCAGCCCTTCGAGCCAGCACCGCCATTCAATGTGATCATGGCTGATTATCCCCAGTCAGTACCCCGTTCTCCCCATATCCCCTGACTCCGCTATCTTTAAGAGCCCCATCCAGCACTCTCTTGAAAGCATCCAGAGAACCGGCCTCCACCGCCCTCTGAGGCAGAGAATTCCACACTCACCACTCTCTGTGAGAAAAAATATTTCCTCGTATCCGTTCTAAATGGCTTACCCCTTATTCTTAAACTGTGTGGCCCCTGGTTCTGGACTCCCCCAACATCGGGAACATGTTTCCTGCCTCCAGCGTGTCATAGAAACATAGAATATATGTGCAGGAGTAGGCCATTCGGCCCTTCGAGCCTGCACCGCCAATCGATATGATCATGGCTGATCATCCAACTCAGTATCCCATCCCTGCCTTCTCTCCATACCCCCTGATCCCCTTAGCCACAAGGGCCACATCTAACTCCCTCTTAAATATAGCCAATGAACTGGCCTCAACTACCCTCTGTGGCAGAGAGTTCCAGAGATTCACCACTCTCTGCGTGAAAAAAAGTTCTTCTCATCTCGGTTTTAAAGGATTTCCCCCTTTATCCTTAAGTATAGCCAATGAACTGGCCTCAACTACCTTCTGTGGCAGAGAATTCCACAGTGTAAAAAATGATTTTCTCATCTCGGTCCTAAAAGACTTCCCTCTTATCCTTAAACTGTGACCCCTAGTTCTGGACTTCCCCAACATCGGGAATAATCTTCCTGCATCTAGCCTGTCCAAACCCTTAACAATCTCATATGTTTCAATAAGATCCCATCTCATCCTTCTAAACTCCAGAGTGTACAAGCCCAGCTGGCTGCTTCATTCTCTCGGCATATGACAGTCCCACCATCCCGGGTCTCGACTGCTCCATGTCCCAGTTTAGTTTTTTTGTTGTCACGTGTAAGAAGGCACAGTGAAAATGTTTGTATGTGCGCTCTCCACAGAGGAAGGGCAATGTGAAACAAAGAACTGCAGATGTTGGTTCATACCAAAGATGGACATAAAATGAAACTGGAGAGTTGAAGTTTCAGGTCAGGACACTTCAGTATGAAGAAAAGTCCCAACGTGAAATTTCACCTCCTTTTTCTCCGTCGATGCTGCTTGACCCTCAGTTACACCAGCAGTTTGTGTCTATCGTAAACAGAAAGATTATATACATGGTTACAGTCAAGTCATCCTGTGTACAGATACAGGAGAAAGGGAAAAACGTTTAGTGCAAGGTAAAGTTCCGTAACGTTCGATTAAAGATAGTCCAAGGGTCTCCAAAGATAGGTCAGGACCGCTCTTTAGTTGGTGTTGGGATGGTTCAGTTGGCTGATAACAGCTGAGGAGAAACTGTCCTAATCAGCCTGAAGAAGGGTCTCGACCCGAAACATCACCCGTTCCTTCTCTCCAGAGATGCTGCCTCACCCGCTGAGTTACTCCAGCATTTTGGGTCCACCCTGAATCTGGAGGTATGTGTGTCTTCACAGTTCCGTGCTAATGGGAGAGGAGAGAAGGGGGAGTGACTGGGGTGAGACTAGTCTTTGATGAAGAAGGAACTGCAGATGCTGGAAAACCGAAGGTAGACAACTGATAACTGATAACAGCTGTGGAGAAACTTGCCTAATCAGTCTGAAGAAGGGTTTTGGCCCGAAACATTGCCTATTTCCTTTGCTCCATAGGTGCTGCTGCACCCGCTGAGTTTCTCCAGCACTTTTGTCTACCTAGTCCTTGATTACACTGGTGATGTTGCTGAGGCAGCATGAAGTGTAGATGGAGTCAATGGAAGGGAGATTGGTTTGCGTGGCGGTCTACACCCCTCTGCAGTTTTTCGTGCGGTCTTGACCAGCCCAATTCTGGCCTCTCTCCACTGGCTCCCAGTGTGGTCCAGAATCAAGTTCAAGCTCCCCCTTTATGTATACAAAGCCCTCAATGGGCTTGACCCCCCAACATCAAAGGATTTGAGTATAGGAGCAGGGAGGTTCTACTGCAGTTGTACATGGTCTTGGTGAGACCACACCTGGAGTATTGCGTACAGTTTTGGTCTCCAAATCTGAGGAAGGACATTATTGCCATAGAGGATTTGAGTCTAGGAGCAGGGAGGTTCTACTGCAGTTGTACAGGGTCTTGGTGAGACCACACCTGGAGTATTGCGTACAGTTTTGGTCTCCAAATCTGAGGAAGGACATTATTGCCATAGAGGGAGCGCAGAGAAGGTTCACCAGACTGATTCCTGGGATGTCAGGACTGTCTTATGAAGAAAGACTGGATAGACTTGGTTTATACTCTCTAGAATTTAGGAGATTGAGAGGGGATCTTATAGAAACTTACAAAATTCTTAAGGGGTTGGACAGGCTAGATGCAGGAAGATTGTTCCCGATGTTAGGGAGGTCCAGGACAAGGGGGTCACAGCTTAAGGATAAGGGGAAATCCTTTAAAACCGAGATGAGAAGAACTTTTTTCACACAGAGAGTGGTGAATCTCTGGAACTCTCTGCCACAGAGGGTAGTTGAGGCCAGTTCATTGGCTATATTTAAGAGGGAGTTAGATGTGGCCCTTGTGGCTAAGGGGATCAGGGGGTATGGAGAGAAGGCAGGTACGGGATACTGAGTTGGATGATCAGCCATGATCATATTGAATGGCGAATGGTGCAGGCTCGAAGGGCCGAATGGCCTCTACTCCTGCACCTAATTTCTATGTTTCTAACATCAAAAATCTGCTAACCCACCATTCTACCTCTAGGTCCTTCAGGTCGGCTGACTTGTGGTTACTCACCATCCCCGCGGTCCAGGTCTAAGCTCAGGGGCGACCGTGCCTTTGCGGTTGCAGCACCTAGACTGTGGAACAGCATCCCTCTTCTCATCAGAACTGCCCTCTCCATCGACTCTTTCAAGTCTAGACTAAAAGCTTATGGGTGTGGCCACAGGAGGAGATGGCAGCCCTGTCTGTTTGTCTTTTCATTCTTTTTGCTTTTTTTTTTAGTTTGTTCTAAGTTTGTTTTGTTGTTCTTTGGTGTGTTTTATGTGGGGGGGAGGGGAGTGGGGGAAACTTCTTTCATGTTCTTACCTTCTTATAGAAACTTACAAAATTCTTAAGGGGTTGGACAGGCTAGATGCAGGAAGATTGTTTCCGATGTTGGGGAAGTCCAGGACAAGGAGTCACAGCTTAAGGATAAGGGGGAAATCCTTTAGAACCGAGATGAGGAGAACTTTTTTCACACAGAGAGTGGTGAATCTCTGGAACTCTCTGCCACAGAGGGTAGTTGAGGCCACACAGTTCATTGGCTATATTTAAGAGGGAGTTAGATGTGGCCCTTGTGGCCAAGGGGATCAGAGGGTATGGAGAGAAGGCAGGTACGGGATACTGAGTTGGATGATCAGCCATGATCATATTGAATGGCGGTGCAGGCTCGAAGGGCCGAATGGCCTACTCCTGCACCTAATTTCTATGTTTTCTATTTTTCTTCCTGGAGATGTGATCAATTTTCGGATCACATTCTCCGTCCGGGTGCTGCTGCGGCCTACCATCGATGGAGCTGGAAGAATCCTCGGAATGTCGCGAGCCCCACCCCAGGCCGCGTGGATTTAACATCGGAGAGGGTCGCTTGCTTGGGATCGCTCCCACCGCGACCACAACATCAAGGGCTCGCAGTCTCGGGTGAGGCCTAGTCGGGTTCTCAAACGCCGCGGAGGGCTCAACAAGCCCCGACGTGAGATACGATAGATCGCCCGGCGCGGGGGAGCTGACATCCCCCCCGATGCGGGAGTGGAGCGCCTCGACGCGGAGGGCCTGAACTCCTGCGTTGGCACGACCGAGGAAGAGCTAGGGGAAGGACTTGAACTTTATTTTGCCTTCCACCACTGCGAGGAGTGTGTAGGAGTCACTATGGTGGATGTTGAATGTTAAAATGGGTTTTGATTGTTCCGTTTGCAAGATGGCTGCCGGAAGGGAGAGTGAACGCTGGCGCGATTAGCTGCCACTGCTCTCTCTCGGAATTAGGGATTGTTGATGTCCTTACTATTATTTTTTTATTTTTTGTTGTTAAATATATTTTTTTGTTTTGTTTCATTCCGCTTACATGTTTTGTAATCTGCTCACTAAATTTTCTAAGGTGTCATAGAAACATAGAAATTAGGTGCAGGAGTAGGCCATTCGGCCCCTCGAGCCTGCACGCCATTCAATATGATCATGGCTGATCATCCAACTCAGTATCCCGTACCTGCCTTCTCTCCATACCCTCTGATCCCCTTGGCCACAAGGGCCACATCTAACTCCCTCTTAAATATAGCCAATGAACTGGCCTCAACTACACTCTGTGGCAGAGAGTTCCAGAGATTCACCACTCTCTGTGTGAAAAAAGTTCTCCTCATCTCGGTTTTAAAGGATTTCCCCCTTATCCTTAAGCTGTGACCCCTTGTCCTGGACTTCCCCAACATCGGGAACAATCTTCCTGCATCTAGCCTGTCCAACCCCTTAAGAATTTTGTAAGTTTCTATAAGATCCCCTCTCAATCTCCTAAATTCTAGAGAGTATAAACCAAGTCTATCCAGTCTTTCTTCATAAGACAGTCCTGAGATCCCAGGAATCAGTCTGGTGAACCTTCTCTGCACTCCCTCTATGGCAATAATGTGCTTCCTCAGATTTGGAGACCAAAACTGCACGCAATACTCCAGGTGTGGTCTCACCAAGACCCTGTACAACTGCAAAGTACCTTGAAAGGTGCCCATAAGTATAATGTATTATTATTATTTCTACTCACAAGCGTTTCTTGACGTCCTCTGAGGGAGCACTGTATGTATGTATTCATGTATGTATTGTTAGATCTATGTACTACTGTATGTAGCATGTTAGTAACTGCACTGTCTTATGAAGAAAGACTGGATAGACTTGGTTTATACTCTCTAGAATTTAGAAGATTGAGAGGGGATCTTATAGAAACTTACAAAATTCTTAAGGGGTTGGACAGGCTAGATGCAGGAAGATTGTTCCCGATGTTGGGGAAGTCCAGGACAAGGGGTCACAGCTTAAGGATAAGGGGGAAATCCTTTAAAACCGAGATGAGAAGAACTTTTTTCACACAGAGAGTGGTGAATCTCTGGAACTCTCTGCCACAGAGGGTAGTTTGAGGCCCGTTCATTGGCTATATTTAAGAGGGAGTTAGATGTGGCCCTTGTGGCTAAGGGGATCAGGGGGTATAGAGAGAAGGCAGGTACGGGATACTGAGTTGGATGATCAGCCATGATCATATTGAATGGCGGTGCAGGCTCGAAGGGCCGAAGGGCCGAATGGCCTACTCCTGCACCTAATTTCTATGTTTCTAAAGCACTTTGGTCAACGAGAGTTGTTTTTAAATGAGCTATAGAAATAAAATTGCCTTGACTTGACTTGGATGCATCCTGATAAAATGCTTTCCACCACACGTGTGTAAAAGTCGGTGAGAGTTGTTAGGGACATGCTGAACATTTGGCACCTCTACACAAACACCCAAAACAACGTCCTTCTAATTCTGTTGCTGTGTGCGTCTTTCATGGGCCCTAACCACTTCCAGTTCTAGTCATTGTTCACCCTCTGGGTAAAGACGTTTCACTGGAACTCCTAATCCCTGCATTGACACGAAACTGAGACCACATCTGCATTCTCAAGGAGACCCTTGCACTATTTCACTATTCTGGGTAATGACACAGTGGTGAAGACTTTTTTCCAGAATAGTCTATAATTATCTGTCAACAGCAGTGGTGGCGCAGCTGCCTTAGTCAGACATGCACTGGATGTTTTCAAGAGAGAGATTTAACTCTTAGGGCTAAAGGAATCAAGGGATAGGGGAGGTGAGCAGGGAGGAGACGAGGTCACATCATACCTAGGGGGTAGGAGAGCGGCGAGGGAGGAGAGAAGAGAGAAGAGGACAAGAGATAGAGGAAAGGGGGGGGACGGGAGATGCAGGAAAGGGCAGAGGAGAAAAGCGAGAAAGGAGGAAGGAACAAGCGAGAGGAGGAGAGGAGAATATTAAGAATGAGAGCGCGAGGAGGGAGGAGAGATAGGAGGGAGAGACCGGGAGGAGGAGAGGAGGCGAGGAGAGTGAAAGGACAGTGGGAGTAGGATAGAGAGAGGAAAAGGAGGAGAGGAGAGGAGAGGAGAGGGAGAGGAAAGAGGGGGGGGAGAGAGAGAGGAGGAGGGAAAGGAGAGGAGAGGAGGAGGAGGGAGAAGGAGGAGAGGCCGGGAGGGAGGGAGGGGAGGTAGAGAAAAAGGAAAGGAGGGAGAGAGAGTAGCAGAGGGGGGGAGCAAGGGGAAGGGGATACTTTAAAAGGGAGGGGAGGAGGAAAAAGAGAAAAGAGAAGAGGAAAGAAGGTAGAGAAGAGGAGGGGAGAGAGGAGGGGAAGGAGGAGAGAAAGGGGGAACTATTGAGAGGAGGGGTAGAGAAGAGGAAGAGGAGAGGAGAAAGAGGAGGGAGGAGGGATGGAGGAGACGGAGAGAAGGAGGGGGAAAAGAGGGAGAGAAGGGGGGGGAGGAGAGGGATGGGGGACGGGAGAGAGAGGAGAGGAAAGAGGAGAGGGAGAGGAGCCGGAGAGGGAGGAGAGAGGGAGTGCGGAGGAGGAGAGAAGGCGGGGGGGAGGAAAAGAGCGGAGGAGGGGGGGGGAGGAGAGGGAAATGGGAGGGGAGAGGGGGAAGGGAGGGGGGAGGAAGAGAGAAGGGGGAGAAAAAAGAGGAGAGGGAGGAGAAGAGGGAAAGGGGGAAGAGGAGGGGGGGGGGGGGGAAGAAGGAAGAGAGAGGGGGGGGTGGGAGAGAAAAAGAGGGAGAGGAGATGGAGTGAGGGGAGGAAGGAAGGGAGAGGAGAGGAAAGGAAGGAGATAGGAGAAGGAGAGGAAAGGGAGAAAGGGAAAGGGAAGGGAGGAGGATGAAGAGTGAGAAGGATAAAAGGAAGGAGGGAAGGGGAGAAGGGAGAGGGGGAGGGGGAGAAAGGGGAGGCGAGGGGAGATGAGAGAGGGGGAGGAAAGAGAAAGATCGATAGAAGGAGAAAGGAGAGAGGGAGGAGGAGGTTAAGGGATGATAGAGAGGGATGGAGAAGAGAGTGGAAGAGCGGGGAGAGACGGGTGGAGAGAGAAGAAGGAAAGATCAAGAGAGGTGATGAATGGAGAAAGAAGCAGAGGTAATAGAGATGAGAGAGAACAGATGAGAAAAGGAAAAAGAGGAGAGAGAGAAAAGAAGAAAAAGAAAGGGAAATGGGAGGGAGATATGAAAGAGGGAGTAAAGGAGGATAGAGAAAG
>NW_026576885.1:0-12500 GCF_028641065.1 Leucoraja erinaceus
ACACACAGTCACACACGCACACACACACACACACACGCACACACACGCACGCACGCACACACACACACACACACACACTCACACACGCACACACATATATGCACACACACACACTCATTCACACACGCACTCACACATACACACGTGCGCACACTCACTCACATACGCACACACACTCACACACACATACATATACGCGCGCGCACACTCACACACTCAGTGACACACACACTCACATTCACAGTGACACACACTCTCACACACACACACTCTCACATTCACAGTCACACACACTCTCACACACACACACTCACATTCAGTGACACACTCACACACACACACACACTCACACATACTCACACACTCACACATACACACACGCGCGCACTCACACACACTCACACGCACACACACGCACACTCTCACACACTCACACGCACACTCACACATACACACACACACTCACACACGCACACACACACACACACTCACACACGCTAACACACACACATACTCACACACGCTAACACACACACACATATACACACACGCACTCACTCACACGCACACACACACACTCACACACACACACATTCACACGACACACACACACACACACACACACAAACGCGCACACACACACAGTGACACACACAAATGCACACGCACACACACACACTCACACACTCACTCACACACACACTAACACACGCACTCTCACTCACACACACATACACACGCGCGCGCACATGCACACACTCGCATTCACAGTGACACACACACACACACAAACGCACACACACACAGTGACACTCACACACACGCACTCTCACACACACACGCGCACGCACACTCACACACTCACAGTGACACACACTCACATTCACACACAAACGCACACACACGCAGTGACACACACAAATGCACACGCACCCTCACACACAGACATACATGCACACACACACACTCACACACAGGCAGACACACACACATGCGCGCGCACACTCACACGTGCACACAGACATTCATTCACACGGACACACACACACACTTGCGCACACAGACACACAGTTGGGTTGAAGGGTACTGACAGGCCGGGCATGATAGGCTGGCGTGGGCACGTGGGGCCGAAGGGGCCCCGTCTCCGCGTGGCGTGGCGTGGCGTGGCGTGGCGCCACGGTTGCTATTGACTGTCCTCGCTTGTTCTGGCACCAGGACCTTCAGCTTTCCAAGCGATGTCGGCCTACCTCCCACACCAGCAAACCGCCTACGCCGTCCACGGACACTTCACCCCTCAGCAAGGTAAGGAGCCCGATGCACACCTACAGTGGGGGGGGGTGGGGTGGACCTTAGAGATACAGCGCGGAAACAGGCCCTACGACCCACCTTGTCCGTGACCACCAGCGATCCCCGCACACTAACACTATCCTGCACACTGCGGACTTTGGGAGCCGCAGACTCCGGCAGACTCTGTCCACGCCGCTGAGGACGTCCCGCAGCCCCAACGTCGGGCTTTTAACACCCCGGCGTGCGGTCCTGAACATCGGGCCGCCCGTAGCGGCAACTGCCACCACGGGGAGCCCCTGACCACGGGGAATAGTGGAGGAAGAAGACTGACTTTGGTGCCTTCCCACACAGTGGGGAACTTTGATTCTGCTGTGTGTGTGGGGATGTTTTACGTCAAACCCTATAGTGTGTTGTGTCCTGGTGATTTTTATTGTATGGCTGTATGGGAATTCATTTCACTGTGCCATCAGGCACACGTGACAATTAAATCTATCTTGAATCTTGAATCTTGAAACACCGGGGACAATTTACAATTTTACCTAAGCCAATTAATAGACAATAGGTGCAGGAGTAGGTCATGGGTCGACTGGGCTTGTATTTAGAAGGCTGGGAGGAGATCTTATCGAAACATATAAAATTCGTAATGGGATTGGACACGCTAGATGCAGGAAAATGGTCCCTTTTGGCTAAGGGGATCAGGGGGTATGGAGAGAAGGCAGGTACGGGATACTGAGTTGGATGATCAGCCATGATCATATTGAATGGCGGTGCAGGCTCGAAGGGCAGAATGGCCTACTCCTGCACCTAATTTCTATGTTTCTATGTCCCCAATGTTGGGGGTCCAGAACCAGGGGTCATACACAGTTTAAGAATAAGGGGTTGGCCATTTTGGACTGAGATGAGGAAAAACTTTTCCACCCAGAGAGTTGTGAGTCTGTGGAATTCTCTGCCACAGAAGGCAGTGGAGGCCGATTCACTGGATGTTTTCAAGAGAGACTTAGGGGCTAACGGAACCAAGGGATATGGGGAGAAGGCAGGAACGAAGGGATGATCAGCAAAGAAGCAGGGGCCAGGGAGAACGTGCAAACTCCGCAGAGACAGCACTCGTGGTCGGGATCGAACCCGGGTCTCTGGCGCTTTGAGGCAGCGACTCTACCGCTGTGCCACCATGCTGCCCTGCAAAATGGCGGATCGAGAACACGCCCAGCATCGCTCACCCCCCCCCACACACACACACACACTTCGATGCTATCCCACCGCCACAGTGGGGCAGCGGTGGAGTAACTGGCTCACAGCACCAGAGACCCTCGTTCGATCCCAACTACGAGTGCTGTCTGTACGGAGTTTGCACGTTCTAACCTGCGTCCCCGTGGATTTTCCTAGCACACTCCAAAGACGTGCAGGTTCATGGGTCAATGGTTCCCAGTGTGTGGGATAGTGCTAGCTTATGGCGTGATCGCTGGTCAGCACAGACATCGATGGGCCGAAGGGCCTCTTTGAAAACTGAAAGTAATCTCCCCTTCACGTGGATCTGGAGCCGAAACGTCAACCACTACTCTGCTTCCGCAGATGCTGCCTGGCTCGCTGGGTTCTTCCGGCAGTTGGTCCTTCCACTGCAAGGATCCTACAGCGAGCAAGATAGCCCACTCGACGAAAAAGACGTTGTACGGTCATGGGTGATTTTCGGCCGCCATTTCCGTAACCGGCTTCCGTCTGCGCACCAAAGATCCCGTAGGATAACTAGCGCGGAGACGGGAGCCGGTTACGGAAACATCCTCGTAAAAAATAAAAGTTATTTGGTAAAAATCTTCTCATTTTCAGAATTTTAATTTATTAACACAAACTGTTCTCCCGCAACGTTGATTACACTGCGGGTCGGGTGGGGTCCGGTTACTGAAATGGATGGAAAAAATGTCCACGTTCCGCACTACATGTCAGCCCATTGCATTTAGCAGGAGTGGTCTATCTTGCTATAGGATCTTTGGTTTGCTGTCTTATGCTTCCCGTCATCCACGACTAAATGATTATTTGCCTCCCTCTTGACCACAGGCTTTATTTCCCCGAGTACGACTATTCCTCTCCAGAAGCAATTGGAACATGCGAACCAACAGTCTGGATTCACGGATTCTGTAAGTATCACTCGTGGGATCTTTAGAGCAGGGGGTCGGCAACCTACAGCCCAGGGGCCGCATCCGGCCCCCAACCCGAATTCATCCGGCCCCCAACCCGAATTCATCCGGCCCCCAACCCGAATACATCCGGCCCCCAACCCGAATTCATCCGGCCCCCAACCCGAATTCATCCGGCCCAAGGGCCGCATCCGGCCCCAAACCCAACCCGAATTCATCCGGCCCCAACCCGAATACATCCGGCCCAATGGCCGCACCCGGCCCCCAAACCGAATACATCCGGCCCCCAACCCGAATACATCCGGCCCCCAACCCGAATTCATCCGCCCCCCAACCCGAATTCATCCGGCCCCCAACCCGAATTCATCCGGCCCCCAACCCGAATTCATCCGGCCCCCAACACCCCGAATACATCCGGCCCCCAACCCGAATACATCCGGCCCCCAACCCGAATTCATCCGGCCCCCCCCGAACCCGAATTCATCCGGCCCCCAACCCGAATTCATCCGGCCCCCAACCCGAATTCATCCGGCCCCCCAACCCGAATTCATCCGGCCCCCAACCCGAATTCATCCGGCCCAAGGGCCGCAACCGGCCCCCAACCCGAATTCATCCGGCCCCCAACCCGAATTCATCCGGCCCAAGGGCCGCATCCGGCACCCAACCCGAATTCATCCGGCCCAAGGGCCGCATCCCGCCCCCAACCCGAATACATCCGGCCCCTAACCTGAATACATCCGGCCCCCAACCCGAATACATCCGGCCCCCAACCCGAATTCATCCGGCCCGCAGGCGGATTTGTTTTCGCGTCCTAGGAACTGCAGCCAGTCCCGGGGGCACGAGAGGGACAATAGACAATAGGTGCAGGAGTAGAGGCCATTCGGCCCTTCGAGCCAGCACCGCCATTCAATGCGATCACGGCTGATCATCCCCAATCAGTACCCCGTTCCTGCCTTCTCCCCCATATCCCCTGACTCCGCTATCTTTAAGAGCCCTATCTAGCTCTCTCTTGAAAGCATCCAGAGAACCGGCCTCCACCGCCCTCTGTGAGGCAGAGAATTCCACAGACTCACAACTCTCTGTGAGAAAAAGTGTTTCCTCGTCTCCGTTGGAAAATGGCTTACTCCCTGGGACGTGGGAACTGCAGAAAACAAATTGGAAAAATGGGCAAGTTGGGCCGAAGGGCCTGTTTCCACACTGTATCACTCTGTGACTAGTGATATAGGGGTCACAGCTTAAGGATAAAGGGGAAATCCTTTAAAACCGAGATGAGAAGAACTTTTTTCACACAGAGAGTGGTGAATCTCTGGAACTCCCTGCCACAGAGGGTAGTTGAGGCCAGTTCATTGGCTATATTTAAGAGGGAGTTAGATGTGGCCCTTGTGGCTAAGGGGATCAGGGGGTATGGAGAGAAGGCAGGTACGGGATACTGAGTTGGATGATCAGCCATGATCATATTTGAATGGCGAATGGTGCAGGCTCGAAGGGCCGAATGGCCTCTACTCCTGCACCTAATTTCTATGTTTCTAGTGTAGCTGGGACATGTTGGCTGGGATGGGCAGGTTGGGCCAAAGGGCCTGTTTCCACACTGTATCACTCTGGGACTAGTGTAGCTGGGACATGTTGGCTGGGATGGGCATGTTGGGCTGAAGGGCCTGTTTCCACACTGTATCACTCTGTGACTATGAATCTTGCAGGCCGGACTCGCCTACGTTCACCCGCAGCGACCTGCGTCTCCTGGAGGCTTCCCCCACGACACCCCACCCCAGCAGACCCTCGCGGTGAGTGAACGGGGGGGTAGCGCGAACTCAAAACTGTGGCGTACGGGACAAAATGGCCGCTGTATGTCTAGTGGGAACAAGAGCACTAGGGGAGAGAAAGCAGCTCCCACAGAGAAAAGATTCTTGTGGGAGAGTCTAGGACCAGAGGGCACAGCCTCAGAATTAAAGGGCGCTCTTTTAGGAAGGAGATGAGGATAGTGTGGATGTGGAGAGGATGTTTCCACTAGTGGGAGAGTCTAGAGTCTAGGACCAGAGGGCACAGCCTCAGAATTAAAAGGAAGGAGATGAGGAGGAATTTCTTCAGCCAGAGGGTGGTGAATCTGTGGGGTTTTTTTGCCACACAGACGGCTGTGGAGGCCACAAGTCAGTGGATATTTTTAAGGCAGAGATACAGATAGATTGTTGATTAGTGCGGATGTCAGGGAGAATGCAGGAGAATGGGGTTGGGAGGGTGAGATAGATCAGCCGTGATTGAATGGCGGAGTGGACTTGATTAGACAGGGTGTTTTGGGGAGGAGAATGGGATTAGGAGGCCGAGATCAGCCATGATAAAGGGCAGGGTAGACGCGATGGGCCGAACGGCCTAATTCTACTGCTATAACTGGTGAATGGCTTGAATCGGCGGTTGCTGACTCTCGGCTTTGAGCCGCCGTGTCCTGATCTGCCGCTAATGTCCTGGTCTTGTGCCGTTGCAGGCTGGCTTCCAGACGACGGGTCAGGCTGCCCCGCGCCACGCCTACCTCCAGCACGGGCAGGGACAGCGTTACTACCACCAGTGACCGCGCCCGTCTCCACCCCCCGCCGTGCGTTACGCGCCGCTTGTGCGTCCGGCACGGTGAAATTCCTCTGGCGCGCATTTCCGCGCGCCGTGTTTCGGCGCCGGCTCCAAGGTCCGGTCGGGCTGCACGCGCTCGATGTTCTGGAGTTAGCAGTCCCAGCGCGGAAACAGGCACTTCGGCCCAACTTGCCCATACTGGCCAACATGCCCCATCTACACCGGCCAACATGCCCCATCTACACTAGTCATAGAGTGATACAGCGTGGAAACAGGCCCTTCTGCCCAACTTGCCCACACTGGCCCAACTTGCCCCATCTACACTAGCCATAGAGTGATACAGCATGGAAACAGGCCCACACCGGCCCATCTTGCCCACACCGGCCAACATGCCTCATCTACACTAGTCCCACCTGCCCGCGTTTGGCCCACATCCCTCCAAACCCGTCCTATCCATGTACCTGTCTAACTGTTTCTCAAACGTTGGGATAGTCCCTTTCCTCCGGCAGCTCGTTCCATACACCCACCACCCTCGAAAAGTGTGGAAAAGTTGCCCCTCAGATTCCTATTAAATCTTTCCCCCTTCACCTTGAACCCGTGTCCTCTGGTCCTCGATTCCCCGACTCTGGGCAAGAGACTCTGCCCGATCTATTCCGCTCATGATTTTGTACACCTCTATAAGATCGCCCCCCCTCATCCTCCTGCGCTCCATGGAATCGAGACCCAGCCCTGCTCAACCTCCCCCTGTAGCTCACACCCTCTTGTTGAGAGACCGGCGTGCCCTCTCCTCCTTGCCCGGAAACCTTTGTGGGCGCGGAGTGGGGGGGTCCCAACCATGAAGGATCGCCCCGGATCGCCCTCTGCTCCTTGCACTAACGACTCCTGCCCGCTTACACCAACCGACGAGCCTCCGCTTGCTGTGTGTGAGACGCTGGCCGGCAGAGGAAGTGTCCGTCACCGGCAGTCGTCTGGTTTGCCCTCTCTGTCTCCTCGAAAACCCCCCCCCCGTATTATCCTGTTTATGAAGGAACTGCAGATGCTGGAAAAATCGAAGGTGGACAAAAATGCTGGAGAAACTCAGCGGGTGGGGCAGCATCTACGGAGCGAAGGAAATAGGTGACGTTTCGGGCCGAAACACTTCTTCCGACTGATGATTCAGATTCAGATTCAGATTCAATTTTAATTGTCATTGTCAGTGTACAGTACAGAGACAACGAAATGCATTTAGCATCTCCCTGGAAGAGCGACATAGCAAACGATTTGAATAAATAATAATAAGTGTCTGGGGGGGGGGGGGGGGGGGTGGTGATTGGCAGTCACCGAGGTACGTTGTTGAGTAGAGTGACAGCCGCCGGGAAGAAGCTGTTCCTCGACCTGCTGGTTCGGCAACGGAGAGACCTGTAGCGCCTCCCGGATGGTAGGAGGGTAAACAGTCCATGGTTGGGGTGAGAGCAGTCCTTGGCGATGCTGAGCGCCCTCCGCAGACAGCGCTTGCTTTGGACAGACTCAATGGAGGGGAGCGAGGAAACCGGTGATGCGTTGGGCAATTTTCACCACCCTCTGCAATGCCTTCCGGTCAGAGACAGAGCAGTTGCCATACCATACTGTGATGCAGTTGGTAAGGATGCTCTCGATGGTGCAGCGGTAGAAGTTCACCAGGATCTGAGGAGACAGATGGACCTTCTTCAGTCTACTCAGGAAGAAGAGACGCTGGTGAGCCTTCTTGATCAGAGTAGAGGTATTGTGGGTCCAAGAGAGGTCATCGGAGATGTTGACCCCCAGGAACCTGAAGCTGGAAACACGTTCCACCTCCGTCCCGTTAATGTGGATGGGGGTGTGCGTGCCGCCTCTGGACTTCCTGAAGTCTACAATGAGCTCCTTGGTCTTCTTGGAGTTAATGAAGGAATAGGTGACGTTTCGGGTCGAGACCCGGAAGGGTCTCGACCCGAAACGTCACCTATTCCTTCGCTCCATAGATGCTGCCTCACCCGCTGAATTCCTCCAGCATTTTTATCTCCCTTCCCTTATGTATCAGAAGGGTCTCGACCCGAAACGTCACCTATTCCTTCGCTCCATAGATGCTGCCTCACCCGCTGAGTTTCTCTCCAGCATTTTTGTCCACCCCGCATTAGCCTCGACTGTTTCGTGGCACGAGGCCGCTGCCTCACGGCGCCAGGAATCCCGGTTCGCTCCTGATGTTGGGTGCCGTCTGTGTGGAGTTTGCACGTTCTCCCCCCCCCCCTCCAGCGCCCCAGGTTTGTAGGCCAATTGTGTTATGAATGTGGGCAGTGGTTGCAAAAGTGGGATAACATAGAACGGGTGATCGGTGGGTCGAAGGGCCAGTTTCTATATCTTTCAATCGATCGATCTAAAGTTCACTGTCTCGTCCTATTAAACCTGCACCTCTTTTTAAAGTACATCGAGTGGCCTTGTTTGTTTGTTTTTACATCCTCTCTTCAGCTCTGTATAGTTTAGAGACACAGCGCAGAAACAGGCCCTTCGGCCCACTGGGTCCGTGCCGACCAGCGATCCCCGCACACACTAACCATTTTGGTGGCAAAAACGGGAAAGCAGATTATTATCTAAATGGTGGCCGATTGGGAAAGGGGGAGATGCAGCGAGACCTGGGTGTCATGGTACACCAGTCATTGAAGGTAGGCATGCAGGTGCAGCAGGCAGTAGAGAAAGCGAATGGTATGTTGGCTTTCATAGCAAGAGGATTTGAGTATAGGAGCAGGGAGGTTCTATTGCAGTTGTACAGGGTCTTGGTGAGACCACACCGGGAGTATTGCGTGCCGTTTTGGTCTCCAAATCTGAAGAATAGACATTATTGCCATAGAGGGAGTGCAGAGAAGGTTCACCAGACTGATTCCTGGGATGTCAGGACTGTCTTATGAAGAAAGACTGGATAGACTTGGTTTATACTCTCTAGAATTTAGGAGATTGAGAGGGGGATCTTATAGAAACTTACAAAATTCTTAAGGGGTTGGACAGGCTAGATGCAGGAAGATTGTTCCCGATGTTGGGGAAGTCCAGGACAAGAGGGTCACAGCTTAAGGATAAGGGGGAAATCCTTTAAATCCGAGATGAGAAGAACTTTTTTCACACAGAGAGTGGTGAATCTCTGGAACTCTCTGCCGCAGAGGGTAGTCGAGGCCACACAGTTCATTGGCTATATTTAAGAGGGAGTTAGATGTGGCCCTTGTGGCTAAGGGGATCAGGGGGTATGGAGAGAAGGCAGGTACGGGATACTGAGTTGGATGATCAGCCATGATCATATTGAATGGCGGTGCAGGCTCGAAGGGCCGAATGGCCTCTACTCCTGCATCTAATGTCTATGTCTCTCTAACACCATCCTACACACATCAGGGACAATCTAAAATGAATTAAAAATGAACCCGTTTAAAATACCAAAGAGTACAAGAAGATGGAACAAAATAATCCTCCCTGACTGAGGGCCAGAATTAAAATATTAGTAAGTCATGAGGGCTATTTTAACAAAATAATGTACATTTTGACGTGTATCTAATTGATGTTTCTTGGATGCGGCATTATTTGATTACAGGTAACTTAATAGAAACATGGAAAATAGGTGCAGAAGTAGAGGCCCTTCGAGCCTGCACCATTCGCCATTCAATGTGATCATGGCTGATCATCCAACTCAGTATCCCATCCCTGCCTTCTCTCCATATCCCCTGATCCCTTTAGCCACAAGGGCCACATCTAACTCCCTCTTAAATATAGCCAATGAACTGTGTGGCCTCAACTACCTTCTGTGGCAGAGAATTCCACAGATTCACCATTCTCTGTGTGGGGAAAAAAAATGTTTTTCTCATCTCGGTCCTAAAAAGATTTCCCCCTTATCCTTAAGCTGTGACCCTTTGTTCTGGACTTCCCCAACATCGGGAACAATCTTCCTGCATCTAGCCTGTCCAAACCCTTAAGAATTTTGTAAGTTTCTATTAGATCCCCCCCCCCACCTTGATCTTCTAAATTCTAGAGAGTACAAGCCGAGTCTATCCAGTCTTTCTTCATGTGAAAGTCCTGGCATCCCAGGAATCAGTCTGGTGAACCTTCTCTGTACTCCCTCTATGGCAAGAATGTATTTCCTCAGATTAGGAGACCAAAACTGTACACAATACTCCAGGTGTGGTCCCACCAAGACCCTGTACAACTGCACAGTAGAACCTCCCTGCTCCTATACTCAAATCCTCTATGGCAAGAAGAATGTCTTTCCTCAGATTAGGAGACCAAAACTGTACGCAATACTCCAGGTGTGGTCTCACCAAGACCCTGTACAACTGCAGTAGAACCTCCCTGCTCCTATACTCAAATCCTTTTGCTATGAATGTTAAACTTTGGCCTTCCAACATGAAAAGGTTCCCCACCCCTGGTCTAACTGGTCCGGAACGCCGCAGTGTACGAGACTCCTGACGGGCACCCGAAAAAGGGGCCACATCCCCCCCCCCCCCCCCCTCGATCCTGGCAAAACTCTCCACTGCTCCCTGTGCAGTTCCGTATAAACTTCAAGATCCCCCTCCATGTTTGTACAAAGCCCTCAATGGGCTTGTCCTGCCCCCACCTACATAAAAAGTCTTCTCACCCACCACTCCACCTCCAGGCCCCTGAGATCGGCCAACTTGGGGCTGCTGAATATCCCGCGGTCTAGGCATAAGCTCAGGGGCGACCGACCGTGCCTTTGTGGTTGCAGCCCCTAGACTGTTGAGCAGCATCCCCCTTCCCATCAGAACGAACAACCCCCTCCATCGACTCCTTTAAGCCAAGACTTATCTATACTCCCAAGCCTTTCCTGAGTGAGGGCTACATGTATATATGTGTGTGTAGCTTGTTTTGTTGTGCTATTCTTATAACAAATGTAAAGGACTTTGGCCAACGAGAGTTGTTTTTTAAATGTGCTATATAAATAAATGTGACTTGACTTAGTCTAGACTCGTCCACGAGTGGCAACATCCTCTCCAGGCCTTTCACTAATAAGCCTTTGTGTTGCGTGCGCCAGTATCGAACCGGGCGTTCGGATGCCGCGGGCACTTAACCCGGGAGGGGCCGGGGTTTTTCGCACGGCAGTTGTTTGACTGGCCAGTGGCGTGTGTGTAGACCAAGGAGCGTTCAAGGAAACTGGCCGTTGTATTCAAATGCAACTCTCCAAGGGTTTTTGTAGCACACACACACACTGCAAACCACATCCCCATCCAACATGCTGTACTCTCTTCACTTCTGCCTCATGTTAGAAACATAGAAATTAGGTGCAGGAGTAGAGGCCATTCGGCCCTTCGAGCCTGCACCATTTGCCATTCAACATGATCATGGCTGATCATCCAACTCAGTATCCTGTCCCTGCCTTCTCTCCATACCCTCTGATCCCCTTAGCCACAAGGGCCACATCTAACTCCCTCTTAAATATAGCCAATGAACTGTGGCCTCGACTACCCTCTGTGGCAGAGAGTTCCAGAGATTCACCACTCTCTGTGTGAAAAAAGTTCTTCTCATCTCGGTTTTAAAGGATTTCCCCCTTATCCTTAAGCTGTGATCCCTTGTCCTGGACTTCCCCAACATCGGGAACAATCTTCCTGCATCTAGCCTGTCCAACCCCTTAAGAATTTTGTACGTTTCTATAAGATCCCCTCTAAATCTCCTAAATTCTAGAGAGTATAAACCAAGTCTATCCAGTCTTTCTTCATAGGACAGTCCTGACATCCCAGGAATCAGTCTGGTGAACCTTCTCTGCACTCCCTCTATGGCAATAATGTCCTTCCTCAGATTTAAAGGTCGCAGACAGACCTTTCCTTTGCTCAGGAGACGCTGAAAAAATATATGTAGCTCTACGCTGAAGGTTGACATAGACAAATGGGTGCAGGACCCTTCGAGCCAGCACCGCCATTCACTGATCATCCACAATCAGTACCCCGTTCCTGCCTTATCCCCCAATTCTGTTAGACAACAGACAATAGGTGCAGGAGTAGGCCATTCGGCCCTTCGAGGCAGCACCGCCATTCACTGATCATCCCCAATCAGTACACCGTTCCTGCCTTCTCCCCCATATCCCCCGACACCGCTATTTTCAAGAGCTCTACCTAACTCTTGAAAGCATCCTCCACCGCCCTCTGAAGCAGAGAATTCCACAGATTCACAACTCTCTGTGAGAAAAAGTGTTTCCTCGTCACTGTTCTAAATGGCTTACTCCTTAAGAGTAGGCCTACTTCGAGCCAGCACCGCCATTCACTGATCATCCCCAATCAGTACCCCAGTTCCTGCCTTCTCCCCTGACTCCGCTATCTTTAAGAGCCCTATCTAGCTCTCTCTTGAAAGCATCCAGAGAACCGGCCTCTGAGGCAGAGAATTCCACAGGCTCACAACTCTCTGTGTGAGAAAAAGTGTTTCCTCGTCCCCGTTCTAAATGGCTCACCCCTTATTCTTAAACTCTGTGTGTGTGGCCCCTGGTTCTGGACTCCCCCAACATCAGGAACATGTTTCCTGCCTCTAGCGTGTCCAAACTGTGTGTGTGGCCCC